>NW_026260293.1:0-19277 GCF_024291825.1 Alternaria postmessia
TTGGTTACAACGATAACTCTTTTCCACCTGATCATTCCATACGATACCTCACGGACTACCGCTTTAGTCTACCTCGCCTTAGTACGGACCGAGCCTAGAGAAGTATAGCCTAACCCCGTGTAACACTCTTTTAGTATTAACTTAGTACTTACTACTTCTTCTACCTTTAATATCTTTATAGATAAATATATTAGAGTCTACTTAAACCTTTCTATAGTCCTTTGCTAGATAGATATAATTATAATTAATAATAAACTAAGCTAGATTAAGACTCTCTACTATATACTATAAAACTGTATAAATATAGTTATTATATATATTTTATAGTACTAGTCTAAGTTACATAGGCTACTATTTCATATGTAGTTAAGCTAATTTAAGTAAGCTAATAGGTTTTCTAAGTATTTTTTGCTTTATACTAGAATAAATTATTATAATTATAACGCTTACGCCTACTATAGCTTTACTACTACTTACTAATTTATAAAGAAATAATAACAATAGTAAGAGTAGTACTTACTGCTTAGAGCTTTAAGTTTTATAATTCATAATTAGAATTAAGTATAATACTATATTACTCTATTATTAATATATCTAAAATAATATTATAAGTACTAGCTATCTTTTCTTACTTAATATGCTGTATTAAATAAGTTAACCTTACTAATATCTATTACTACTTTAATTTTTCTGTCTTTGTAATTCTACTATCTACTTATTAGATATATCTTACTTACTTATATGTTTATATTCTTTTAAGACTTCTTTAACTTAATATATACGCGTAATTAATTAGTAAGTTTTACAAGTATATCTAAGAGAAGTATAAAGGTAAAGAAAACAAGAATTATAGTAGTAAAGTAGCTTTGTTTATAGATAATTAAGAGAATACTTATCTTACTTATATAAGTTTATTGGAAACTGCGTTTAGTTACTATTAATCTTAGCTATATAGGCGTCTGTAAGATATGCTACCTTATGTAGCTTTAAAGTACTAGCTCTTGACTTTATTAGATAGAAACGTAAAATATACTTTTCTAAAAAGAAATAATTTACATATCTTCTAGAATACTAACGTATAGCTTTTAGTATTAGCTTAAGCTTATAGTAAATATAAACTAAGCTAGTAGCACGTAGTACTAGTAATAATTACTAGTAAGGCGTTCTTATATAGCTTTAGAATACAGCTAATATAAAGTTTAAGTATAATTTATGTCTTATTTCTTATAAGCTAGTAGTAAACTTATAGTACTATAGTATATTTAGTATTTTTATAAAATTTACTATAAAAAGTACGTTTTTTAAAGAAGTTAATAACCAAGTAAGTATTATGAATAGCTCTAAGTGTATCTATTAATATATATAAATACAATTATACATATAGTAGTAATATTTAGCACTAATAGTATTAATATAATAGACGTGCTAGTAATAAAACGCAGGTATAACGCTGTTAAGTTATACTATATTGTATCGCATTAGAAGTATATTCTTAAATACTTACTTAGCTTTACTATATATAGCTGTATAAATACTTAATTAAATATTTTATTAATTATAACTAAAGCTATAGATTATATATAGTTCTAGAGAACTACTAAAGAGCTTAATATTAGATATAGAGAGCATTTTAAAACTTTGCAATATAATTAGATAGGTTAATTAGAACCTAGTAGTTCTATTAAAAAAGAGATATCAATAACTATATCTTAATAATAGGTAACTAGGGTTTTAAACTATAAGATTTAAATCTCAAAAAATATTTAAATATAGACTACTTAAATGTTCTTCTCTTAACTACAAACTACACTCTAATATCTTGTCTTTAACGTAGAGTAAATTATTATTTATAATAAGACTGCAACTCTTAAGCGCCTAGTCTTAAGGCGCTTAGTAATAACTATAACTATAACTATAACTATAACTATAACAGAAGCTGCTAATTAATATAGCAATTATCTAGTTATTTCTAATATAGACTGCTTTAAGAGTAACTTAAAGTATAAGCTTTAGAAACGCGTACACTCTCTTAGTCTTCTACGTAGGTTTACTAATAGAGAGTTTAATAAAAAGCTTAAAAACTATAAATTTCTTCTTAATCTTCTCTTTATTAGTACTCTTATTAAGCTAGCTAGTAAAGATATAAGTATAGCAGATAAGGCCTATGCTCTTAAATAAAATTATTTAGTATAGCAGTTCTACAACGTATACCTAGCTAGTAGTATACTAAGTAATAAGTAGAAAAAATACTTTAAATTAATTATTAATAGTAAATTTAATAGCTAGCTAGATTATGTTGTTAAAGTTATCTAAGTGCTGTTATAAGTACATACAATAAGGTAGTAGACAATTAATTTAGCAAATTAAACAGCTTAGAGGTAGCACTTAAAGTATAGAATAAATAAGTAAGTTATAAACTATTAAAAAATCTACTTACTTACTTTTATGTTATAATAATTCTTAAGCTCTCTTTTTAGGCGCTATAGTCTGTTTCCTTTATAGTAAATAATATTACTAGCGCGTTAGAATTCTAAGTAACCTTGCACCTATAATATTACCTATAACGTTCTATCTTTATATAATCTCTTTAGAAAAATTGTTAACTATCCCTAATTAGCTATATCATATATATTTAGCTATTAATTCTGCCTAAGCTAGTACTATAGAGCTAATTAAACTTAAGTCTTTAAGAAAAAAATTCTATAAAGTTTTATAGTTTAGAAAAAAGGTTTAATACTTCTTAAATTATTCTAAGTTATTAGTATAGCTATCTAGAAGTAATAATAAAAGAGCTTAAGTAAACTATAATATATCTATTACTAAATCTATTTAATTCTGTAATAGTAACAGCTTATTAGACTATATATTTATAATATTATTAAACCTATAATATAAACTAGTACTATAGGGTTTAAAGAATGTAATATAGAGCTCTAGTTTAGATTACTACAACTATATTCTACTAAAAAAGAAAACAAAAGCTACTTTAAAGTATTGATATATTATAAGTTAGAAGTACAGAGTAAAGTAGTTAACATAGTTAATACATTATATAATTATAATAGAATAGTAGTATACTTAAGAAGGTAGAAGCTACTAAGCACTAAGAACAACAAACAACAAACAAGAAAAGCCTTTTTAAACGTTAGATAATTAAACCTAGTACTATATATATAATAGCGTTAGGTTTATAAGAAAGAAAATGTTTTCGTAAAAACTAAGAGATTTTAATAGTTGTTCTACCTTCTTTATTTAAAAGAACTATTAGTTACTTTATAAGTCCTCTTACTTATTATAAACTCTAATACTATCTAGACTTAATAAAGTAAAGTACTAGAGAATATCTATTTCTTATAATTCTATTACTCTGCTTTTAGAGTCTTTAGGCTTATAGTATAAAATAAAAGTACAAAGTATATTAAATATAATTAAATACGCCTATAATTAGCTATAGCTAGAATATTAGTAATAATAAAGGCTAGCAAGTAAGATAACTAGTAGCCTTAAACTTAGTCTAAGCTCTACTCTAACTTAAGCTACTATACTTACTAATATTATAGAAATAATTCTAGAGTAATTAGTATAAAGAACACTTATAAGATTTTCATAGTAGGATTCTTTAGTATAACTTGGTAGCGTTATGTATATATACTATTACTAGCTTAAATAAGGTTAATTAGTATAGTACTCTATTATATATAAAGTTAAGAAAGATAAACTTATATATCCTCTAGTAGTCTTATTTTAGAAACCTTAAGCTTATTATTTCTAGGATATAACTATAAAAAAGCCTAAAGTATAGTGTATAAAGCTTCTATCTTTTGTTTTATTATTTAGTGTCAAGAGGCTTCTGCCTTTGCAAGTATACTACTATTCTATTATAATAAAGCTTCTACATAAGTTATAATACTAAAAGGTAGTAGTACTTACTTATTATTAATTATAATAACAGGAAATTATCTTTATATATAATATTCTAATACTAATTAAGAGCTAGATATCTACTTCTGTACTTTCTTTATGTTCTATTTTCTTAATAAGTAGATATAACCTAGAGCTAGATTTGTAAAAAGATATTATTAATATAACGTACTTTATATACTAAATTCTACAACCTTATTACTTATTATATTTTCTAGTAATATTCTACTACTATATGCTAATAGAAGAACGTTCTAGAATAAAAACTAAGTTGTTTACTTTAGAAGACTTAATTATTAATTTTACTTAAACTATTATTATAACTACAATAAGAAATTTTATTTAGTAAGGTTACTTAAGTTTAACCTTACTAGAAGCTAAAAGCTTTCTATTAATATTTAAGCGTCTATAATCAAGTTACTTTTTTAATAAAATAAACAACTTCTACTATAGAAACCTCTATTATAATAATCTTAGTGCTTAGCATAAGTCTATATGTATATTCTAATAATACAGTTATAGTTATATGTAGTTTAATATCTATAGTAGTATTAAACTAAAAGCTAATTAGTATTACTTGCTAACAGAGGATTTAAGGAAGTAAATTATAAGTGTTTTTATTCTTATATATATAAATAAATCTCTATTTTTAATTACTTTGTATCTGTAATTATATAATAAAACTAATTACGTGTATATACAAAGCTTATAAAACAACTAGGTAAGTAGCTGTAGAAATATAACAGAGTAGTTTTAGTATTTAGAGATCTAGATAGTAAAGCTATATAATAAAGTGTGTTTAGTTAAAAGCAAAAAAGGGAGTCTCTAATATTAATACTAACAAAATAATTATGTCTAGTTGTATATAGATTATCTATATAGAATCTTAAAAACTTACAAAGCTCTAAACGCTAAGTCTAAATTCTTTAGCGCTATACTTTGTATTACTATTCTTTAATACCTTAAGTAATAAAAAGTACTAAGCTTAATAGGAATATAGTAGTAGATATTGTATTTAAGCTCTTATTCTAATTCTATAGTATTATATATATATATATATTCTAATAATAGTTTTGATTAAAAGTACATTATTCTATTACTAAAGTTTTATAGTATTATAGAGTAAGATTATAATATATATAAATAATAAGCAGTACTTATATAAAATACAGAGAAACTATAAAGCTTTAGTGTATATTGAAGTTCAAAGACACTTATACAGAAATATGTTTAGTTATACTTATATTAATAAAGAATTTAAAGCTTAAACTTACCAAAATTCAAAAAAACACCCTAACAAGCACTAGTTTGAACTTATTAGAGATCTAAGTAAAAGGATTAGTATTTACTATTTAGATCATATATTAATATAACAACTAGAAATTAAATCTTCTCCTTTTATATAAACTATTACTTAACTTGTATATAAAGCTAGTAATAGTATCTATATACTACTTAAAAGCTTTTCTTAGTTATATTATAAGCTATACTACTTACTTCTTAATTAGCTAAAGAAACTTCTATCTTTACTAGATTTATATATATATATATATATATACATATATACTTCTTGTTCTAGTAATTTATATACTAGTAATAAGACCTAGGTATATCTATATTAAGTTATACTATATTATGTTAATATAGAAGTATACTCTTAAGTACATCTCTAGGTTTACTATATATAGCTATATATATACTTGTTTAGAATCTTACTTAGTTATAACTAGAGCTATAGATTTTATAGATTTTTAGAAACCTTCTCTAAGAGCTTACATTTAGTAAATATAATATTTTCTAAACTTATAATTTAGTTACAATAGCTAGTAATTTTAAGATTATTAAAAAGATATATAGCATTTATTATAGTTAGTTATAAGTAACTAGACCTTTAAACTATATTATTTACAACTTACAAAAAATTTAAATTAAGATTACAATTGTTCTCTCTTAACTTTTATAGTAGTTTATTATATCTATAGTAAAAGTCTAAGTATTTTATATTATAGGATTAAGTGTTTAAGTGCCTAGTTAAAAGCAACTTAAGAACAACTATTACAGAGGTGCCTGTTAAAAGTCTTTGCCCACCTTAGCGGACAGGGGTTTCTGGGCTATTCCTGATTTGAAACATTCTCTGATAGCTCTGGCTCTGGCTTCCTAAGCCGCCTACCCTCCTTGTACTCGTTGCCGCCTTTAAGCTTAATAATCTGTTTAATATAATATAGAATTTGCTTAATCTAAGCCTGTATCTTCTCCTAAGGTAGGTCTTTCTAGCACTGCTCCTATGCCTATATTCCCTCTACTCTATTCTTAGGCGCCCCCCTCTTAGTAGTAGCCCTTTTTATCTATAGCTAGCAAGGCTTAATCGCATTTAAGTCAGGCGAGTTCCTACACTAAAGGATCTTCTTAACGTTGTAAAGACTATAGATATAGCTTTAGACATAATAATTATAAGAAGGCGCCTTATCTTCCTGTATAACTGTTCTAGGTCGATTAGCCTTGTATTCTTTTGCAAAAGGAATTAGCTTTAGTAGAAGAATAATCGTCTAATATTAATACTAGTTAATTCCTAAGCTATTACGTCGGCTAAGCTTTCCTGTCTTCGTGTTCTACTTCTACTAAGGCTGTCGGCCAGGCTTATTCTAGAGGTTAAGACGACGTATACTATTTTTAAGCTCCTACTTAGCCTTCTTAATAGGCTTAAGCTTCTTATTTAGCTTGTTAATCTAGGCAGAAGCGGCCTCCTTCTCTTTATTTGTTTCTAGCGTCTAGTAGTGGCAGGGGCCTTTCTTATTGTACAAGAAACAGCCCTAAAACATAAACTTAGAATAGCCTTTCTACCTCTCACGAATACAGCTCCGTAGGAAGGCCTTATCTGCCCTTCTCTATATTCTATATCCACTACGTCGATGGTTTAGAACAACAGAGGTTTCGTTAGACTAGATAACGTTCTTCTAGTCCTCAAGCGTCTAGTCTGCGTGCTCCTAGCACTACCTATATCGTTCCTCCCTTATCTGCTTTGTTAACCTAGGCTTCCTCGTTGGCTTAGTCTTCCTAAAGCCTTCCTCTCTTAAGACTCAGCTAACTGTAGATGCTAAGACACTAAATCCTTGTTGGCTTAGTAGGCTAGCAATGTCAGCACAAGACTTCTCTCGCCTATATCGATTAGTGCGTACAGTATCTACTACTTGCTAAGAGACTGTAGATTGCTTAGATAGCCGCCTAGGTCAATAGGCATCTTCAAGGTGCTTGTCTTTAAGCTGTAGTAGCCGGAGGCCTGGATTAAAGCCTCGCTTAATCGCTCGCGCGTAGATAGAGTTAATCGTACGCTTCTCAACCCTAGTAAGTCCTGTAATCTTATAATTTAGCTTGCCTATAGCCTTAAGAACTACAACTGCAGCACGAGTAGAGTTATTGTAATAAACTATAGCGATAGTACTAAGACTAGTAAATAGAATAGTAAGTGTAGAGTGATATTTGAGGTTAAGGAGAACGAGCCACGTAGACTCGGAGATGTTTCCTAATTAGAAATAGTACATATACCCCTGCTCATCAAGGTGGGCAAAGACTTTTAACGGGCACCTCCGTACTAAAAGTATAATTAATAATAATTATTAATATAGCAGTAATATAAGTATTACAAATCTAGACTCCTCTTATAATTACTAAAAGTGCTATTTTAAAAAAGAATATACGCTTTGTAAGTGTTCTCTACTAGCTTAGTAATATAAAAATCTATAAAGAACTTCTTATTATTAAGTATATTATCTTACTATAGTATTACTTATGTTTAGATTAAGATAGCTACTAAGATTATAGAACTAAGAGACAAAGTCTCTACTCTTAACTAGTATATATAAGTATATTCGTAACGTAATTTATACTTTACTTATATTCTACTAATACTAAAGATAAGAATAAAACTAAATTATTTCTCTTATAACTACATACGCTTTGTTTAAAAGCTTATGTATATTATTTCTTACTTCTACCCTTATGTTTTTATTTTTATTTCTTAATTATATGCCTTTTAGCTACCTAAACTTTGCTATAGGTTATATATACTAGATTAGAAGCCTTTTAAATCTTTCCTAATACTTTACTAAAGTAGCTAATATAATTTATATAGTAGATAGATAGGTAGAACTAAGTATAACAATAAAAATTAAAATATAAGAAGTTTATAAGTAAGATCCTATAAACCTAAAGTAACTAAAAGAATATTATTAGTTTTATAGCTAGTTACTAAGCTAGAAACTAATACTTTTACTCTAAGCTATTAAGCTTTTCTTTAAAAAAAAAGTCTTTTTATAGCTATTACGCATTAGATCTAGATTTTATAGTAAATTTGTATATAAATAAGATATTATTCAAGCTCTACTATATTATAAGGTAACTTATATAACAACAGTCTTTAATAGAGGAATTAAATAGTAAAGATTATAGATTAAAATTTAAATAAGAATAAAGATATAAAATTCTTTCTAATATTTAGTATAGCGCTAAAATAAGTAGAAAGTATCTTAAAATTATTAACCCTTTCTAAGTATAATAGGGACTACTATAGTTTAATTATTATAAACATTATAATAGAAAGGTATTACTTACTACAAACTATAGCTAATTTAAAACAATAGAGATTAACTATTTTAAGTAAGAGTCTCTAATTAAGTTATAAATAGAACTTATTCTTAGCTTTTTAGAATATATAAATATCTAGCTTATATATCTAAAGTAGAAGGATAGGATGTATATCTAGAACTATACTTACTAAGTATTAGATTCTAGCTTATGTTCTTAGGAACTATAGTCTAAGTCTAAAATATTACTTAATAAAAGCTTTGCTATATATTTAAATTCTAATAGCTAGCTACTTTCTTTATACTGTAAAGCTTCTTAACTATAGTTGATAGCTTTAGAACTTTATTAATATGGTTTATTATTATTAGAAAGACTTAAGCTATAAGAAGTAAGTATAAAGTAATTTTATACTAGCATAAACGCTGTTCTATTTTGTAAATAAGTCTATGTAGTAATAAAGCAGAGACTATAGTATAACTTATAATAATAGATATATAGTCTTTTTAATACTTGATAGTATATTACCTTACTTTATGCTACATACTAATACAACGTTCTAGCATATTAATACCTATACTACTAATATGTTTAGCGAATGCAATATACAGCTTAAGTTTCTAATCAATATATAGAACTATGTTCTAGTAAGAAGAGAAAACTATACTATAGTATTAATTAGTTATAGATTAAAAGTATTAAAAGAATACTTAAGCGAAGTATAATATTTATATTATAATACTAGTAATCTCCTTAAAAGGTTAGAAGCCTCTAGACACTAAATAGAAAAAAGAGCTCTAATTGTAGATACTAGAAGAGATTTGATTTACACTTAATATTACTTTTCTTTCTATACTAAAACTAGAATTAAGAAGATAAAAGAAGTTTAGCTAAGCTTATAAATAGTATATTTAACTAAAGACGAAAAAAGGATTTTTATTTAAGTATTTATCTACCTAATATCGTTAGTATAGAGTAAAACCCTTAGTAGACTTAATATAATAAATCTATTATATAAAACCTTTATAGTTAAAAAGGTAGAGGCATTTGTATTATAAGTTATTTAAGATAGTGTTAGTATAAAATAAAACGCATGCTGAAAGTATATATATTTATTATTAAATTTAGATTATAGACTTGAATATTGTAAATAAAGCTATTGGTATGTACGATATTATAATACTACTAGAAAGCTATCTATATTTTCTCTATCATCTATTATAAGCTACAAAAGTGTAAGATTATACTAAGTACTTAATAATAGTTTGATATAAGTAACTATAGTTATATAGCAGTATTTATAAATCTACTAATATATAGTATTAAGCTTAGATACTATTTTAAATCTGTAAGTAAGAACAGTATAACAGTTCTTATTATATAGAAATCCACTAATTTATCTATATAATACTTTAAAGTAAAACATATAACTTTGAATATAATATATAAAATTATAGGAGGCTATAGATACTATTTAGATAAAATAATATAGAAAAAAGTTCAAGTATATATTGTTTAAAATTATAGTACAAGTTCTTATAGTATATACAAAATATAGTACTAGCTTAATAATATAATAGTAAACTATAACCTATTGTAATAAACTAACTACCTTACAGTAAGCTTAATTATAATCTTCTAAGTAGTATTTATTCTAAGTATATTAAACACCTTATTAATAAGAGAAAAAGCGCTACGCTAGCCTGAATTTAGGATTTAATAAGTGTATAGGTATAAGCTAGTGTAGCGCTTTGATCTTATTAAACTAGTACAAGTAGATTATATAAAAAAGAGGTAGTAGATAAAGCTAAAGGTTATATAACAAGGCGTTTCTAGCAATATATAGTTATATTAATCTATTACAGCTATTATCTTAAAGCAAGAAGCTATAGTAATAGAAATAGTAAGCATATATATGATATAGTAGAGGTTACGTAACTTAGAGTTAAATATTGAAATGTATCCTCTAATATAATTACCTACCTATTATGAAATTTAATAGAAAATTACTAGCTCTTTTAATATTAAGCAAATCCTTACTACTTCTTATAGCTTTAATAAACTTAAGGATAGACTTATTATAGTTTACTTAATCTTTCTTATAGTTCTTTACGAAATAGCTATAGTTAAAACTAATAGTAAAGTATAAGATTATTGTAGTTTTTTACTAAAATGTAAGAATAAATAGATAATATCATTCTTGAAATAAACTTCTATTCTATAATACTATCTAAAATAAATTTGAGACTTTATATATATTACACGTAATTAGAGTAAGATAGTAGTTTTTCTAAGTATTGTTTATATTCTACTGAAGTATTATATTATAAATATAATACTTACGCTACTAGTAAATCTAAAGTAGTAAGTATAAATATTAAGTTAAAACTACTATAGATATATACTACTAAAGAAAAGACTTCTTTTTTTTTTTAAATAACTTATAGATTAGTAGTATAGCGTAATATACTAATATTAGCTAATACTATAGAATTATAATACAATAGCAGTACTGTTATAAAAGAAGAAGTCTTTAAACACTAAGTTAATAAAAATAAATCAAAATAAGTACTAAGAAATAGAAGGTAGATACATTTAATAATTTTTTTAAATCTATATTTTATTACAAACTATGTCCTTTGTTTAAGCTAAAACAAACTTATAATTAGTATATATAGGTATTTTTTATAACTTATAATTTTATCTATCTAAATTCTTAAGGTTTCTACCTTTCTAAGTATACTACTCTTCTATTATACTTTTATAGTATTAGCTACTTTAAGCACTTAACTCTATACTTATAGTATATAACAAATTAGTAATAGAAAGACTTTTTATCTACTAGAACTTAGCCTTAATTTCTAGTTTATATGTCTCAACTCTATTAGTAGTATACGTGCTATAGTGATTAGATATTATTTAGTAGAAAGTAGAAAATTACTAGAATAAACAATAAATTTGCTTTTATAAGCTATATACTATATATTTTATTACTTATTCTGCTTAAGATAGTACTATAGAATGTAAGTTAATTAGAGAGATATTAATATCTACTTACATCTATAAATTGGGAAATGTTTTTATTATCTACTAATCTATTCTTAGTTGTAATAGTAGCAATATTCATATAATTATTAAATAATTTAACTAGATTATAATTAGTTTGTTTCAAAGTCTATTAAAGTTATAAGAAGTAGTTGTACTTAGCTACTATTACTAGAGCTAGTAATTTTATTTTAACTATTTTAACAACTAAGTAACTTTTCTAAAGAAGAAATTTTGAACATGCTGTATTTACGTTTAATTCTTTCTAATAACCTTACTATCCCTCTAGTATATCTCTAATAATAGTTACTTTTAATTTTTGTAGAATTAAATTATAATAAACTTACTAAACTATATATTTTTTATTACTCTTTAAACTTCAATCTTAAGCTCTATTTACCTCAAGGTAGTATACTACTACTATTAATAATAAAAGTAAATTTGTATAAAGTAAGTAAATAAAAGATTAACTAAGCCTCTTTTAAGTACTTTAGTAGGCTTCTAAAATTAGTTATTTTTATCTATACTATTTAATTAAATAAGCTTACTTAGATCTTATTACTTACTAAGCTTTTTTTAGTACTATAAAAGACTTTAAAATTAGTCTACCTTTTTTAAAAATTAAGAAACTAGTACCTTATAAAGTTCTACTTTAACTAACTATTTACCTAGACGATTATATACTTATAAGAAGTATATTTAAGTAAAATAGTAAAATATTAATATCTTTTTTAGCTCTTTAAGATTAAGTTAGATACTTCTTAGATTACTTATAAATATAGCTTCTTTATATTTATAAACTTTTACTTTCTAAACTTACGTTCTTATCTTCCTTTTAAACAGATTAATTAAATTAGCTAAGTAATTCTATATATATAAAAAGATTAAAAAGAATTTAAAAATAGTTTATTTATATAAGAAAGTTACTTATAAGTAATAAGTAAATAGTACAATCTAAAAGCAGAAAGATACAACGTAAGCGGCAAGCGAGCTGCGCAGGCAAGCGAGCTGCGCACTAAATGCACCTATCTACCCTAACACATTAACAACTTACTACTACAACATCGTACTATAGTGCACAGTACATTAAATTAATCTTCTACTTCTGCTGCATCTCTCTTACATATACGCTTATTATAACCTGCTTTGCTACAATTCTTATAGCGTTAAATACTCCCTGCACTACTACCTATACGCACTCTCTCCTAATGCCTCTCTGCCTCTAACTAAGCCTTAACATCCCTTTGCCTAACTATATCCTCTGCCTCTGCCTGCGATAGGGTTTCTCTCTTCTAGATCTGCTTTTTCTTGCGCTTTCTACGTTTAGACGCTGCCTAGTTTGCCTCTTTAAGGCTAGCTATTCTAGCTTTAAGCAGCGTGTGTAAGTGCACCTTTAAAGTTAATCTCTTTTTAACCTGCAGCACTATCTTAATAATAGAGTTAGGTAATAAGCTTTTATAGTCTCTTATTCTCCTTATAATAAGCGTTATTTAAGCTTCTATCTCTTAAGCGTTGCTTAGTGTTTTAGGTTACTAGAGGTTAGGCTCTAGTACAGGTAGCGTTAGCGTACAAGGCTTTACTTTAAGCTTAGATAACACTACCTCTAAGTTATATAGAACTAAGCTAGTTACTTAAAAGCTTAATAAGATATTATTCTTCAAAAACGCTTTATTAAACACTAGCCTAAAGGTAGCTAGAAAGGCCTTTTTGTTAATGTAGTAGATATAGCTGTCTGCTAAGCCTCTTAGTTCCTTCTTGTACGCCTGCTTTAGCGGGGCAAAACAACCTACATTGAGCAGCTGTAGGATATACAACAAGTGCGGAGGTATACAGAGGGTAATAATCTTGTTTTGCTCGTAGAGATTTTAGAAGGCAAGTAACTAGTAGCTCTTATAGCTATTAATAATAAGCAGGCGGTAACTACCTACTGTGCGAGCATCTGTATGCTAGATAAAGTGCTGCAACTAAGCAAAACTAAGCTTATTTATTATTTAGCTGTTGTTTCTAACACCTATTCTTTAATCCTTAGGGTTATTATAATACTAAGCCTAGTTGTAGTGCTTTGCTTTAAGGATAAGAAAGGGTAGAATTAACTACTCTATCGCGTTAATGCTAGCGATAAGCGTTATCTACTTACAGTTACTAGGTTAAACTCTAAGCAGCTTAGTACGCCTCTTAGACACTGTTACTACCTTAATAGACCCTCTAACACCTATCTAGAAGCTAGTCTTGTTAAAGTTATAGGTGTCTTTGTCTCGAATACTGTACTTAGCTTTAACATTGCGTATAAGGTTAAACTATAGGCTAATTATTGCTAGATTACTATATAAGACCCTCTCGTAATTGCGCTGCCTAGTAATTTGTAATTTAATCGCAGGCTTACAACAGACAAGGTTCCTAGCCTATTTTTCTCTAACCTAGCTACCACTACAAGCAGCTAGCAGCTAGTTAGCTATTTCTTATATATAGCTAAGCGTAAGGGCAAAGCCTTGTGCATTAAGCTTTCTTATATACTATATAATTGTCTTCTTTTCGTGTCTTTAAAGCTTTAATAAGTTAGAATAAGAATTATATTATAAAGTAGTTTTAGCGCGTCGCGTTTAAAGAGTACTTTTAGACACATTGTAGATAATAGCAGCACGTCGCTAGCTTAATAACGCGTTGGATTTAATAGCCTAGATAGCAAGGATAATCCTGTCTTCACAGGGAAGCAGCTCAAAATCAGGTTGTTAAGACATAAGGATAGAAGGTAGATGAGACGTAGTCTTAGCACGGGTGCGCAGCTCGCTTGCCGCTCACGTAAGTATTAATAGATATTAATATAGTTATACTGTCTAGCAGAGCGTGTAAGTTTAAAAAAGAAAAAAGTAGTCTCTAATAAAATTAGTATTAATATTAATATTAATATATTAGTCCTAATATAATTGTGTATTATCTATAATTCTAAATATATAATTTAAGAAGTCTAAGCTCTTAGCGCTAAGCGTTAAGCGCTACGCTTAGTATTGTTGTTGTTCTTATACAAAGAAAGTAGTAGTAAGAAAGCTATAATAGTAAGCTTTCTATATTATACTATTCGAATTACGTATAATAATATACTACTTTAGTACTAGTATTATAATTCTATACATTTATAGTACTACTTTTTTTTCTTAGCTAATCTACCTTGATTAATAACCTAACCCTACTAACACTTATAACTACGTCTATTATTCTATCTCTATCTTACTGCTATATACTTGTTAGTTATACTACTCTTTTGATAAATATATATTTTCTTTTAATCTTTCTTAATTTATATATACGTTTTAAATTAGTTATTTAATCTTAATTAGTTTCTTTTAAAGAAAAATTAAGATAAAAGTTAAAGATTAAAAAGAATTTTAGAGTAGTAGAGTAGCTTTATTTATTATTAACTATAGAAATACTTAACTTTATTATAGGGTTTAAAAGTATATAAACTAGATACAATCTTGCTTAAGTTATACTTTTTAGAAGTATATAGTTCTTTAGATATTAAGATAGGTAAAGTAAAACTTTATAAAGTACAGGCTTTTTATTTTTTTTAAAAGTAAGCTAACTCTTTAGTTTTTTATAGTAAGAGAAAGAACTTAGCTAGTAGTAAACTCTACATAGGCTTATTATACTATATAGTATATATAATATTAGTTAAGATAAAAAGCTTATTTAAGTACTTAAAAAGACTTTAATAGTTTTGATAAGCTTACTTTTATAAATATTAACTTTAAGTATTTATAGTAGTAGTATACTACTTACAAGTATATAGAGCTAAAAGCTTTACTATAAAGTATATTAAGTAATATATAGTTATATAAATCTATTATAGCTATAATTCTTTAATAAGACGCTATTGTTATATTAAAAGTAAAGATATAGTAGAAGTAAAAACAAATGCGTAATTTAAAGTATAGAAGATATAATTATTTTCTTTAAAAGAGTTATACGCCTATTATAATAGTTAAGAAGAAATTACTAACTTTTATAATAATAACTAGGTACTTACTACCTCTTGCGGCTTTAATAGACCTGAAGATAGACTTATTATAGTTTACTTAAACTCTCTTACAGTTCTCTTCTAAACAGCTATAGTTATAACTAATAATAAATCAAGAGATATTAAGGCTTCTTACTAAAATATAAGAATACGCAACGTTATTATTCTTCTAACAGACTTGTATTCTATACTACTATTCTAGGTAAGATAGGTAACTCAATATATATAATTATAGTAAGGTAAAAGTTTTTCTAGCTATTTCTTACTTTATACTAGATTAATATTTTTTAATTATAACGTCTACGTTACTAACAGATATAAAAAATATAATATAAAGGTTAAGTTTAAACTACTACAACTATATTCTACTAAAGAAAAAATCTACTTTTTATTATTAATTTCGTTATAGATTATTAGCATAGGGTGAAGTGCTTAAAATAGCTAATATTATAGAATTATAACAGAATAGTAGTATACTTGCAAAGGTAGAAGCCTTTAAACGCTTAATAATTACTAGAGAAAATAAATAGTCTTACCTACCTAAGCTAGAAGATAAAGTAGAGATAAGTATTATAATATCTAATACACGCGCTTTTTTAAGTTTATTTTAAGGAAAAATTTATTAAGTAAATTAAAAGAAGATTAACCTATTAGTAAAGAAATAAGAGATAGAAGATTATTCTACTCTACTAAAGTAAGTACATACTTTCGAATATAGTTAAAATTACTTTCGAGATAAGTACAGAGTAGAACTTAATTTACATAACAACTTTTAAAAGAGACTTCTAACTTATATTTTATTTTAAGCTACTTTACTTAATTACGTCTTGTAGACTTTGATAGTAATTATAGTTAAGTAAGGTATAGAAATATAATTATATAATATAGTAAGCACGATTTTATATAATATAATAATATGTAGAGATATGATAGTTCTAAGAGTTTGATATACTTACATTTATTGCTATTCTTAAGAATGTTCTTATAGTAACTAGAATACTTTTATATATATAATTTGCTTAGCAGCTGCTACCTTTATATACAATCTCTATAAGGTACTTTTATTTTGCTATACTATAACAACTTTATAATGTATAGTATTATTAGATATCTAATTTCTACGAGATTCTAATGCAAAGTTAGTAAGATAAAATATACTCTTTACATTTATAAAGCTTAGTAAGTATATCTAGCTTAACTATACATTAAAGAAGTAAAAAGACTTACTACTACTTTAATATAAAAAACTTATAAGCTTTTTAGAATATAAAGATTAAATACATTAAGAAATAAACTATACTTCCTTTCCTAATAAAATATAATAAAACTAGGAATTTTGTATATAAATAATATATTACTACTCTATTATAAAGATCAAAAAGTGCTAGCTAAATAGGTTTTATAGAGATCTACTTTCTATAAGTATAAAATATAAAATTAAGAAATTTAAAATATTTCTTAACTATATAGACAGTAAAAAGCAGCGCACAAGAATAATACTAGTAGTTTCTAGTATATACATATTAATATAAGTTCAAAAAGGTTTATTTTAAGTAAAAGAAATATTTTTCTAACTTTACTTTGACTTAAGAGCTATATTAAAAGCTACAAAATAGTAACTAAGAAGTAAATTAAAGCTTTCTAATAAAACAAAGGTTAGCTTCATATATAGTAGTTATACTAAAGCTAGATAAACTCTTTACTACGTTTAATATTTCTTACTTCTTAAGTAACTTAAGTAAATTATACTATAAAATAGTAAACTATTAACTTGTATAGCTGTATAACATACGCTTTAATTAAATTAAGTATTAATGTTATTATAAATTAGACTAAGTACTAGCTAATAGCGCTTGTTTCGAAAACAGTTTATAAATATACTAATTATAATATTAATATATATCGTTATAAGTTAGTAGACTAATCTTCTAGAAAAGCTATAGTATTAGCTATAGAAGCTATACTAACTACTTAAGCTAAGCTACCTACTTTCAAGTATATAAATAAAGAAGTAACAGCGCTTAGAAGATTCTTAAATAAAGTAGCTCCAATATTAGTAATTTTATAATAATATAGTATAATACTTAATAGATTAGTAGACTAGTTATTTAAAAAGATAAGAGAATCGCTACTTAGCTTAAATATACATTTAGTTGTAGTACATAGCTTAGATATAAACTAGAACTTTAGAAGGTTATTTAGTATAAGATATATAAAGACATTTATTGTGCTAACTAATAAGCTAACTAAGTTATATATATATTAGTAGATTAAGAAGTTTAAAGCACAACTTATTATATTATAAGTAAAAGGTATTAAACGTAAATAAGTTTTATGTTACCTTAGCTATTCTACTTATATAATATTCTCTTCTAAGCTATTTTCTAAGTAAAGAACATGGATTATATAAGTAATTAAACCCCTATAAGCTAAATTAGTAGAATTAGAGATTTTAATAGTAATGATTATTATTAACAATAATAGTTATTGTTAATAGAAAAGTAGTAAGAAAAGTAAATGGAATAATAAGCGTACTAATTAGAACTATACTAAGAATAATTAGAATAGAGCCTAGTTTTGTTTATAAAGCTCTCTAAGTATAAGTAGTAATTAGACTTCTTTAATACACTATAACGCTGTTTATTCTATTAACGTTACTAATATTATAGTAACGCTTTACGCTACAACGCTATATTTTAAAAAACTTACCTTTAATAAGCTTATAAGTAAAGCAATATTAAGAAGGAAACCCTAATAGTAAAACTTATAATAGCTGCTGTAGTATACTATAGTAGGAGAATACTAGTAGCGTAAAGTATAAAAAGTAGTAGAATATGGCTCTAAGTTATGATTTCAAAAGGATTGCTATTTATTAGAGTAATAAGAATTACTTTAAGTAGAGTATATTTTTAGATTTAACTAGAAAGTAATAAGCTAAGTAGAATTCTTAAAAGCTATATAAAGCTTAGTTTCAATTAAGTAGTAGATAATAAGAACTAAGAATTAAAATTTATAATATACTTTAGCTACTATGTTTATTTGAAAAAATACTTTAGAGTTAAGTTAAAGTAAAAACAAACTAACACTAAAGCTAAGTAGAACTAGTTTTTTTGTAAGATCTTGTAAAACAGAATAGTAAAGAGATTTACTAGAGTTAATAAAGTAGAGGTAAAAAGCTAAGTAACTATAAAAAGGCAAATAAGCTTTTAAGCTTACCTATATAATAAAATAATTTTAAAGCTTAGTAAAGGGCTTTAAACCTAAGCCTTAGATATAAGTAACTATTAATCTTTTTACTTTAGCCTATAACGTTTATACTTATAGTAGATTATTCTAATATTTTAAAATAAAGGTTAATTAGATAAGCTTAAAGAAAGAAAACTGATAGACTAGTACCTACTATACTCTTATATAGAGCTCTATACGTATAATATAAATAAAAAAAAGATTTATAATGTATATAAGTCTTATACTTAGCGTAATAAGTAGTATTTCTATCTATACAAAGGTAATAACTAACACGTCTTTAGAATATCTTAGTAAGTACTTAAAACTAAGCTTATAGATAAGATTATTAATGTAAAAGCTACTATGTTACAAGCAACAAAAGGAACTCCACCCTTGATGAAGGAGTCGGCACAGAACGCCAGCCGGCGACCACGTCAGAAGGTAATGATCAACGCGGGGCGCTGATCACGTGATGTGGCCTCCCGCCAAG
>NW_026260294.1:0-18905 GCF_024291825.1 Alternaria postmessia
GGATCAGAGTGTGAGCTCTGGACGTGTGGGATGAATCGTTGTTGGTGAATCACGATATTATGAAGGGTGTGGATTGGATGTTTTAGTTCAAGCATAGATACCTGACAGACATGAATGATGGGAAAAAAGTTATACGTTTTACCTCTTGTAATTCCTGGGAGTAATATCAGGGTTTCATATTGAATGTGATGAGGTATGGGTGTCTGAGCGGTATTTTCCTTCTCAATCTAAATCCGTGAGTACATTCATGGTACTGTACAAGAAGTGACGGACCATCTTTAAATTCATTTGGAAAAGGTAAAAGGCGAGTCGAACATGTCTCAGGATGCTGATACAAGACACTCAGAAGACGCCATAGATCCAAGTAAACTTTCTACCACGACTACCTCTACAATCCCAGATCCCAACCCAACGTCTAACAACTCCCTAGTACACAGCAGGAAACACACTCACCCTCCCACCATCAGTAAGCTGCGTAGTCCCATTAACATACGCTCCACCTTTACCAACCAAGAAAAGCATCAATCCGCTAATATCACCAATCCCGCCCATCCTCCCCTGCGGAATCTGATTCGTGCCATAAACCGGGTGTATACCAGCCGTCATCTCACTCGGATAAGGCCCGGGAGCAACGATATTACTCCTGACGCCCCACTCTGACAAAAACGTCGCCATCATCTTGCCCAAGTGTGCCGCCGCCGCTTTACTAGCGTTGTACGCCAGGCCCGCGGATATCCAGCGCATGTACGACGCGACGGACGCGACGGTGATGATGTGCGCCATGCGGTCGTCGTCGGTGTCGATGCCGTTGGCTGACGCAGCGGCAGTATCGCGCGCCCGCGCATTGCCTGTGCCTGTTACTTTGCCCGGAGCCCACCCGCGGCGTGTGTTTGCTGCTTCGAGCAGGGGGAGGAAGGTAGCGCTGACGCCGATGACGGATTGCGTGTTGATAGCCATGGCTTGGGACCAGTCGTCGTAGCCGGCGACCATGGTGTCGGCGAGTTGTTGGATCGAGTCTGCTTTGTAGATGTCGGCGCCGTTTTTGGGTCCGATGACACCCGCGTTGTTGATTAAGACGTCGACGTAGCCAATGTCCTTTTTTATGGTTTCGGCGGCGGAACGGACAGAGGTCAGGTCTGTTACGTCGCAGGGGATGCCGTGGACGGAGCCGCTGCTGCTGCTTTGCGAGGTGCGCGGTGTGTTGGATTGGAGGTTGTTGGCGGCTTTTTCGAGCACGTCGGCGCGCCGGCCGAGGAGGTATACGCGTTCAGCGCCATTCTGGTGGAGGGCAGATGCGATGGCGAGACCGAGACCTGATATGGTGAGCTTGCTGTTGACGTGAGGGCGCGGGGCTTAGTGGGGTAGCTCGAAGCTCGAGGGACGTACCGCTGCCTCCGCCTGTTATGACTACGACTAGTCCTTTCGCTGAGAAGAGATCGGCTGGCCTGATTGGCGTTGTTACATCCATGATGGTAGAGTTGTAGATGGTGTAGTGGTGACTCGAGCTATCTCGAAAGAAAGTACCTCCATACGGAGTACAACGTCGGACTCGGTTTACTCCGACATATTTCGATACGATTGCGTCACAGAAGACGGGAACAAGCCCGCTTTGTAATGATGGTTCCGAGGGATATACTGTGCGTGAACTTTCCAATTATGGTGGGTATCATATACGAACCTGCAGACCTAATGCAACGCCACTCTCGTTCTATCCTGCTCCTACGACAAAACTAGCTGATGCCCCCGACAATCTTCAATCCCAGGTTTTCCGCCGAATACGCCAGTATGTACCGGCATGGATGCCAGGCGACATGTAGTGCCGGTGTCGGAACATCAATCGTGTGTACAATCTCGCCAGTATGGACGTGCGCAATACGAATCTTCTTCTCCTCCTTGTCGTCGGAGCCAGCAGTGACGTAGCTGCCGTCAAAGGAGAAGTCGACCGACTTGATGATACCGCCCGTCAATTCCAGTGTCCGTGTGCATATCCATTCCTGTGTGTCCCAGAGCGAGATGAGCGCGTCACCACCACCAGCCGCCAGATACTCGCCGCTGGGTGATAATGATACGGCGTAGCATGCCGAGGTGTGAGCATTGAGTGTGAGCGTGTTCTCAAACGACGGGTATTTCAGGAGTCGCACGCTGCCATCGCCGACTGTCGAGTAGAGGTGGTTGCCTGACCAGTCGAAGACGCATTGGTTGGTTTGGTAGACTTGTTGGTGCTCCGAGACGACGCTAAGCGTCGATCGATCAATGGTGGCGAGGAGATTGTCCTAAGAGAGATATCAGCACGTGCGGTATCTACGAGTTTTGCGTCATGCAATCACACCTTTCTTCCTGCGACCAGTCCGTTGCCATCTGGTGTCCACGCCAGCGTAAACGGACATTCGCCAACCTTGACTTCACCCACGCTAGCTTTGGACCGTATATCCCAGAACCTGACCATGCCATCTGAAGTAGCGCTTGCCAGCTCGTTCTCGTTGATTGGGTGAAAGGAAACGCGCTCTAGCGAGGCTGTTGTATTGGGCGTGCGCAACTCGGTCGAGTTCTTGGAATTCGTCTTTTCAGGGTTCCAGATGCGCAGTGTCCTGTCCGCGGCACCGGTTGCAATAAATGTACCAGACGCATTCCAGGATATTGAGCGGATGTAGTGCGAGGTAGATACGGCGTTTGGGCGGGGACTGTCTTGGTAGACTGATGTTTTGAGCTTCCTGAAGTGTTCGTGGAAAGCGTCTGACTTGATTGAGCGCGCGCGTATCGGGGGCGCCATGGTCCGTTTGGTAGCAATGCGACAGCCGTGTTGTGTCGTGTATGGGTTGGCGCTCAATTCGAGAAGCTCAAGCTCAAGCTCATGTCACACGGACCATGCTTCACCAATTCACCAACCGGAGCTCAGGGTCCTTCACAATGCGACAAGCAATGACGTACCAGCACATCTTGAATCGCCATGTAGAGACACAAATACATGGATATGCGCACATTTGTCCTTGTTTGGGATTTGGTTTCTCATTAAATTATCTCATTGCAGCGAGCATGGTTGCCGCCTATTGCTTCTTACTCTCAGCTCCCTCCTTCTGCATGCCCTCGCAGCCGACGAGGTTCCCTGCCTTCTCCTCGATGCCTCCCATGCCTTGTTGGTTGGGATCACGGTTCGCTGATGCCGCCTTCATTGCGTCGACAGCTTGCGACTTGTCTTGCGCGCCCGATGCCTTCCATGCCTCAGCACCGGTAACGTTTCCGATGGTCTCCTGTTGACAAAGTCAGTATTCAGCACTGCGGTAAAGTATCTGTGTATCAAGGCATCATAGTGTCATACCTCAGCAGCGCCCTTGACGTATTGGGCGTGGGAAGAGACAAGGCCAGGGTTGTTTGGTGCGGGTGGTGCAGACATGTTGATGTGTTGTGTGATTGCAGTGATTGTGTGGGGAGAGGCTTATACGCTGGTCTGATGCGTGAATAAGATAGTTCAGAGGCGTTTGGATGGTCGATAAACTGCAGTAGCTAGAGGTCTGGATACTATATCAAGAGACGGTTACGTTGACGTCATCAAAAACACGTCACATGGCGACGCGCTCGAGCTCACGCGTGGGCATAAGCACTGGACCCTTCTTTTGCGACAGCTCTAACAACAGTCTCGTTCTGACTATGAGCATCTCCATCCAAACCGCACGGCTGTCAATGATGGCGTCATTGCTTAACGCGCTTTGTTCCCGAGGTCGGCTACATGAGTTCGGAATCAAGAACTTCGCAGTTCCGTTCACGCGAGTAAGAAGGCCTGAGGCATCCATGTTCTTGAGTATGTTTGTGCGAACCATCATACACACGAGTGATATTCAAGATCGACATCCTCTCGTAGGAGCACCTGCTGTATCAGGCAAGTGTCCATGTACCTCGGTAACTATCTAGACTCGTTGTTACTTACAAATCAACGACATTGCGTGCTCTAGCACAGATTTCTTGGGTATTTCCTCTAGCATTGCCTTCTATTTCTACCATAGACCTTTGCACATCAATCGTCGGACCGATTCCTAAGGCTCAACACCCAACATGGCACCACAAGACTACAACAACGGCGTCCCAGGCCTGCCCTACTTTACTCCAAAACACATCACCAGTCCAGGAACACCAGCTCCCAATGCCCAGCAAAATGGATCAACGCCGACACTGTTCACACCCCTCACGATCCGCGGCACCACGCTGCGCAACCGTATCTTAGTAGCACCCATGTGCCAGTACAGCACCGCATCTGAGGGGCCGACCACAGGCGCGTTGACCGATTACCACATCGCAACGCTCGGCCACTACGCCCTCAAAGGCGCGGGCTTAGTCTTCATAGAAGCAACCGGTGTGCAAGCCAACGGTCGTATATCGCCAAACTGCCCCGGTCTATGGAGCGACTCCCAGATCCCCGCACTGCGAAGAGTGTCGGACTTTATCAAAAGCCAAGGAGCCCAGAGTGGCATCCAACTAGCTCACGCAGGAAGGAAAGCCAGTACGTGCGCACCCTGGATTGCTGGTGCGCAGAAAACAGCTGGTGGGACAAGGAAAGTCAGCGTAAAAGCCGACGTCGATGCAGGTGGCTGGCCATCCAACGTCGTTGGTCCCATGGGCGGCCAAGAATGGGCATGGGACGAGAAGGCAGCAGACGACGAGAGCAGCGGATATTGGGCGCCTCGAGCCCTGAGCGAAGAGGAAATTGGCGGATTGGTCCAAGACTGGGCCGCCGCAGCGCAAAGAGCAGTCAAAGCCGGCATCGATGTGATTGAGATACACGGTGCGCATGGCTACCTAATCCACCAATTCCTCTCGCCCGTCACGAACCAACGAACGGACAAGTACGGTGGTTCCTTTGAGAACCGCACACGCATCCTCGTCGAAATCATCAAAGCGATTCGTGCCGTCGTTCCGGACAGTATGCCCGTGTACCTCCGCATCAGCTCTACCGACTGGATGGAAGAAACAGAAAAGGGCAAGAAGCTCGGTTCCTGGGACGTCGAAAGCTCAATCCGCCTCGCCAAATTGTTGCCAGGCCTAGGTGTGGATCTCCTCGATGTGAGCAGTGGGGGGAACCACCCGGAGCAGAGAATCAACATGTTTGATTCAAAGGACTACCAGATTAAAATCGCCGCGCAGATACGCGCAGAACTGAAGAAGGAGAACCTTGGTCTCTTCATCGGTGCCGTGGGCCTCATTACTGAAGCGGAACAGGCGAGAGATATCGTCGAAGAAGGTGGAGCGGCTGATGCGGCGGCCTCCCAAATCAGCGACACGGAACTTGCAAAGGAGGCTAGGGCTGCGGTCAAGGTTACTGAGGGTAAGGAGCCGTTGGCGGATGTTGTATTGGTTGCCAGGCAGTTTATGCGCGAGCCCGAGTGGGTGTTGAGGGTTGCGTGGCAGTTGGGTTTGGATGTTGCGTGGCCGAATCAGTTTTTGAGGGTGAGGTTTCCGAAGTTGTAGAAATGATTAAGGGACTTCTATAGATTGGGCGGATGTGACAGCTACATGGAAGGTCGCTGTGTACATGTCGCACCTGCATCTGGACATTACGAATCATCGTTCAGAGCGCATGAGTATGTGTTCTGGGAGACACGACTTCCTGGCTGCTGTCAGGTTCGATCTAGTACAGATTGGGTGTAGCCATAGCGTTTAGAAGAAACGAGTTCCCTCAGTCCTTAACGACATGGCTCCTCGTGCGATATTCGTTCCATGAACGACCTTGAATCAAGCCTATGTCACTGGAGTAAGCGGAACAAATTACCTAGGAGTGGTGTTCTATGATACAGCTCTGTGCCACCTCGCCTGCTGTGAGACGTTGCCGATGACTACGCCGCACACCAACATGATGCTGACATGTAGTGCGCAGCCTTGTGGGTAACGGGCTCCGTCGACAGTTTACACTTCCGAGATTCCTAGCAATGCGACACTGACCTTACCTGTATAAGATATCAATCGACTGTAGCAGCGACTCGTTGCGGTTGCAAGAGTTCATCAGACGCCCCCAGACCGCTTTGCCATTCTTTCCCACACCTAGAATAGCGAAGAGGTCAACTTCCAAGCCTTCAACGACCTCGCCACGCGCACCACGGCCAAGGACTGCACAACGATCGAGCGCACATGGCGCGAGGCCCAGCGATGCGGGTTTGATTACGTCTGGATCGATTCGTGCTGCATCAGGAATGTCGACCAGATGACATGCCGTACGAAAGTGGAGGTGGTTGCCGCCACAAAAGATGGGCAATGAAGTTCCAAAAGAACCTTCTCATGTCGTAACATTGCTTCCCTACTCAACCCTTTAGGTGAGTACAACCCTAAGTCACATATGCCCTGACTGACCCAAAAGTAGGCCAGATATATCGGTAAGCGCCTGGCTACAGAATGCAGCTAAGCATACATGGTAGGATAGTTCCTTAGCCTTGCTCTAACTAAGCTAAACCATAATGAAGTTCTCGATCCTATCCTCGGGCATACTTTCCAGTGCTTCACCTGACATGATACCATATACAAGACAATATCCGAGGAATTCATATCTCTCAGATTCTAACTTTCTTAGAACGTACGGCATTGCGCCTCCAAACAGCAAACAGACAATATCCCCCATTTTTAGCTGAGGGGGACCTAGACCAAGAAAGCCGTCTTGTGAAATGAAAAGATTTCGCTTTTTCGTGAAGCTTTTGAAGGTTTTTGAATCAAAAAGCCCTGGCCGCAAGGCAATAGGCCAGGACTCCTGGAATGGCCCCACGCATGACCCCGTCATATCCTTGGTTGCGTTTTGTGGAAGGGCCGCCGGCTGTTTGCAGACAACGTCCCAGAATTTGCAGGGTCTGTTGCCTACACAGATTGATTGTGATGCGTCTAAGTCTAGAGTGCTCTCGTAAACCTCTGCGAATGTTTCCTCCGTTGTTGGATATGGATCCACAAATTGACTGAGCATTTTTCGGTGTTCCAATATTGAAATTTCACCATCGGCCATGACTGGACTCAGCATCGATACTGTGAATAGCTTGATGCCTCTAACAAGTAGCGGTATCTCGTCGTCATCAAACAGAAATGGATCTGGTGGATTGAGGTATGGCTTGGCTCTAGTGGCAGCACAGAAATTGGGATTCTCATAGAAAGCACCCGATGTTCCTCGCCAACTAGGCACCCAAGACGGAAGATTCAGCTTCTCGTTGAACTTGAAGTCTACGACAAAATCAAGAAATGAGATCTCTGTCGCACTCCGCCCTAACGCTGTTTCTTTTGATAGTTCGTTGGAAACTCTTGATAGTTGACTGCTCCTCGCCCAGAGTTGCGTTGCGTTCAGGTAGACCTTTCGTGGTGACAAGCTATAGTCGATAAGATCACAAGTAGTACAGCCTTGAATTTCCGAGAGGATGTTGAACATAGCAAAGATCGTATCTCGTGGGTCTGTCACCCCTCGCATAGTGAACAGCATGAATAGTCGACCAAACGTCCTACTCCTAGCGGATTCACCTGCTGCTTGCAGAATGTTGTCCGCAAATTCTCCGAGTTCTACTTCCTGGATTTCCATGGTGATGAACAAGCGCCAGAAGAGATAGGATTTTCTTGCGCATTCCATATCGACCGTTTGGCGACAACGTTCTAGCCCTAGGTAGCGTGACCAGTCTCCATAAGCCGTGAGGAATTCACATGCGTTCGCAAGGTCAGTCCAGAGCATGGTCTGATTCCCACAGACTAATCGAGCTTCCGTGGAAGCTACGATCTCTTGTACTATCCATGTCCGATCAAACCATCTACACATCAATAGATGTAGACCAAAGGCGTCCCCTGCATTCATCGCTACGTCAACGGGAAGATGAGGTAGCAGTAAAGGCCAGTTTACTTTTCGCTGATTGTACCTGCCGTCCTGCGAAACCTGCAAAAATCTGTCTATATTCTCATCCTTGACTGAGGCAAAAATTCTACCAAGATCAAAAGCTGACTGAGTATCTTCGTCCTCTTCGCCAAGATATATTAGAGTCTCTTTTGCGCAGTAGTATATGTCATGCATCATTCGCACTTGTGCTGACTTCTCTGCATCGTCGGACTGATTGATGCAAATCTGATCAATCCAGAAGAACCTGGTCCATACATGATCTTTCTCGTTGCACCCTGCTCCTTGCCTGACAACTTGCAAGATATCAACGAGCATCCAGAATTGTGAGTATGGAATTAACATCGTATCTCCGTTCCCGTCAGGATTGAAACTTAGGCAGTGTTGATTTGTGGCTGGACTCGTGCACGGTACTTGCAGATTATCCTCAACGTTGAATCCTGGATCCCAAGCGTAGGAAATTGCTGTGTATTCCATCATGATATTCGTAAAAGGACGATCTCGATCACCTGAGAGTCGTGCAGGTATAAGGCTGAGCACCATATTTTCGACATTATCATCTTGAACAGTGACAGCCAATATACGGATTTGTCCATCATCTAAAGGTGGTAAATGATGACTTCGCGTGATCGTTCGAACACTTGGATATAATTCTTCCCGGGGACCGGTAGGACCAGAGCACATATGTATACTCTTACTGTTCGTAGATCTTGATTCGTATTGCATGGTTGATTGTCTTTGCTAATAGCCGGATAGTATCTTGAACTGAATTAAAAATTCCAAATGAATTATATGAATGTTGTCCGATGAAGAGATCACTTTGTCAACTTTGCCCAGGGAATCTTGCGGAACGGATGTATGAGTCGCGATCCAGGTTGCAACGATGCGGGGTCAAACCTCACGGATGAGGGGATGGGAGCCTAATGGGCCAAGATGACGTACCATACGCCGCGGCGCCCAGCCTATTATGATTCAACAAAGACCCAAGGAATAAAACCGTACTTTATTCGCATCGCTTCCGATAGCTCTGCTGGGGTGCTGATGCTGCATCGACAAGACCAACAATGCCGAACTTTGTCTCGTTTACCTCGCCGATTTCGATGCGAAAACCACTGGTAGCGATCGTGATGCTATGCTGCGTCGCGACCGCTGGTTCTCACGTGGATGGACAATGCAGGAGATTATCGCTGCGCGAGCCGCGAATTTCTACGATCGTGCGTGGTGCCAATTCGGTACGCGAGAATCTCTACGCGACATACTTGCATATATCACGAACATTGATGTAGAGGTTTTCACCCCACCTGAGGGCCCGGATGCCATGAGTACTCGTGACCTGCTTGATGCTATTCCCGTCGGCCGTCGCATGTCATGGGCAGCATCTCGTCAAACGACCAGGCCTGAGGATATGGCATACTGTCTGATTGGTCTGTTTCAGGTCAACATGCTAATGCTCTACGGCGAGGGTGGAGAACAAGCATTTATTCGACTCCAAGAGGAAATTATACGCGACAGGAATGATCTCAGCCTGTTCGCATGGCGAGCAAAGGATTCTTCAACGCACCGTGGTATTCTCGCCCGCAGTCCGGATGAGCTTGTTGGGCTGAGTAATCTTCAACTCGAACAGGACATCAAATTCAACCCTGACTTTGCCATGTCTAACAAGGGACTGCGCATAAATACATTCTTAAAGCTTGCTGGAGACAGGTTTCCGGGAGAGGTTATAATGCCACTACACTGCTATACTGAAAAACCCATGGGTGAGATTGTGCCGCAAACTGGGGTGTTTCTCAAGCACGAAGGCGCAAGCGTGTATGTCCGAACAAGGCCCCAGTCGTTCGCGCTACTGACCGATTCGACGCCCGTCTCAAGCAGCAATACAATCTTTATATCCAAACGTGTGCGAAGAGCGGCAAACACTGCAGTCCATGCGAAGCATCCGAATGAAAATGGCAGCAATCTCGGTGCAATCTATTTCGGAACCACAGGCGTCCAGTCCGGACACCATGTCGTACCCAAGCTGATTGAAGTCGAGCCCAAAGACCTTTGGGATGCTCAGAATAACTGCTTTCTCACACGCGACTTGCGAAACTTGACCGCATTTCTTCGATTCCACGTTGTGGGGCTAGTCAACTACCCAGGCGAGTTTGTAGTAGTATGTGGCTTCCCTGAAAAGAAACCGCCGTGGGTCTTGTTAGCCGATGCAACGGAGGAGCTGTTTGAGGCCGCGGCAAGCCATGACTTTCGACGATTGGCCAATCTTGGTGCGGCAAGACGAAATTTGAGGCCTCGGCAACAGTATTTGTGTGCTCTTATGGGTAACAGCACCTCACCGGTCAAATATGCGTCGGTAAAGCTACAGTGCGATCAACAAGCACGTAATAGGGAAACGGCTTTATCATTGAAACTCAGCATCTCCAAGGGTAGCCGAGCGACCGGCTTCTTATTTGGACACTAACTCGATGACTAATGAAGTATAGACTGCATCTGTATACAACGCTGGTTGCTGCCCGTACTGCCACTGTTCATTCGCTTCGACGGCGTGGTATATCACAAGACTATCATAGCTATACATTATTCATTACCACATCGACTATATCCTTTTGTGAGAAATCTATTCCTCGATAGTTTTCATTGATATTTCTATCTTTTAAAGCGACGACTACACTTGACATATGCCTCCCTTAGGGAATAGATGTCATACTCGAACGTTAACCATCGTGCATACTATATTCTACAAATAACGCTACCTAAGACCCTCTACCGAGTCTCGATACAAACATCATATCATCAAATGCTCTGCTGGTTGCGACAAACGAGGCTTTGGTTTCGGGCCGTTACTGTTATATATTCGGGAATGATGAGATCCCGGATAAGGAAGCGGGGGCAATGGGTACTTTGCGTTCGATGACAAAGCATGCTGTGTGAAGGACTGCAGTCAGATCGATTGATTTGGTGTGTGGGGCTCCTCGACACCATTAGCCGAGCCTATCATCTCGTAATGCTCACCTCTCCTACCGCATTCCTGTTCGTGGCGTTGGCCCCCAATGCGAGCCCGTTTCAGCTTAGTCGGTTGGTGTAGTGTAACGCTTGGCTGCCGTACAAAAACGCATCTCAAAAGATCTTCAACCTCACTTAATCCCTCAATACATCTCGCTACCCGGCTTAGGCGCTTTCGCAAGTTCAGATAAATAATCAGCTTTCTGATCTCTCTTTGCTTAAGCTTCGAGCCACCGAACCCACCTTCAGCCATGAGTCGCAAGGCTGAGCCTGAAGAAGAGATGATAGAACTACCGTACGTGTGCCCAACTAAATCTTTGAGCGGATACTGACCTTTGTAGGCGGCAAGATATGAACACTGCACTCTTGGACAATCTAGAAGACGAAGGAGCAACGCCTCCCAGACAGCGCGGCTTGAAGGTAAGAGACTGGATGCGTCAGCTACGGTTACAAAGACTCCTCATCAGGATCGGCCGGCCCTCTTCTCTAAGACACTCCGCAGAGCGTCGCAGGTTCGCAATATACCACAGCCGAAGATTGGCGATACTACACGTGCTGCTGCATCTCATCCCGGTCGGTGGAGCTATGGCGCTTCTCTACCTACAATGGTCGAGCTTCTTTCCCAGCTTCACTTTGCCAGCTAATTCAACTGTCCTAAAATTTGTCGCTAAGTTTCACGAATTGCTTATGCAAGTCTCGATTGTAGAAGTTACAGTTTGCATCATGCGCACTGAGGCCTTGCGCAATTTTGTACCTCTAGGAGCATTATCCGGCATTGCGCAGGCAACGCAGCTATCGTTTATCTGGTCTCTAGACTTTATTTCTCTTTTTGTGTCTCCAGCTCTCTACGGTTGGCGCAGAGTCTTATTTGCTATAGCGATACCAACCTTACTCATCAGTACCGCTCTGATCGGACCTTCGAGCGCAGTCCTTATGATTCCTCGCTCGGGTAGTGCTCGCGATGCCGGAGTTTTCACCTTGTACACAAATGCTTCGTATGAGCAACTGTTCCCCTCTACTATAGGTAGAGCGAATGGTCTCCAATTGTTAGTTCTAGCCCTTTCTACATACACTCACTGACCACAAGGCAGTGATTGGAGTATCGTCAACCCTTCGATGATCCACTATGACCCGCGCAAATGGACTACCGTTGATAACGGAACCGTAGTTGAAATAGTCTCCGAGTACGGGGGAGCATGGCCAGAAGACCTCATATCCCAGACTCTACGGCCTGTAAGATTACGATATAATGAAACTAAGTTAGACGCAGAAGTACAAATCAGTAACGCGACTGCACCGACTGGTTTTATACGGCACCAGTTCTACCACCTTGCTAACACCGATTTGAGCTACATTATGGACGGTAACTACACGCTCTCGGTGTACGCTCCACAGCCCGTTGTTCAGGTCATGTGCAACTTGATTTCTGAGGGATCGTTCGAATCGGACACCGAAGTAAAATACATTCAAGATATTACGCTTAGAACTGCTACAATATCGACACTTGGCACGTTGATCCAGAAGCTAAATGATACTGGCGAAATGTCCGTCAGTGATCAGAATTGGACTATCCACTCTTTTGAGCCTGTATGGATAGCTGCGCCCGAGTTAAGATCTCAAGCATGGATTGGCATATTCTTCCAACACTTCTTCAAGTCATTTGATCTCAGGCCTAACGAGACAATCAGAACTGAACCGATAAAGCTGTCTGAGATGGCATCGTCAGTACAAAGCTTGTAGGGATATAACTATTGGGAAATATCGACTTGCACCATTAATGCTTCATGGAACAACTCTGAGGCAATCTACTTCGGAGAACAAGGTATTGCATACAGAAATCCGTACCCTATGCCTCCGTGGACTACTAGGGCGCTAAAACCCATAGTTCTGAATTATGATGATATCAGCGAGCTAAGGGACCCGAAACTTCTAAACGAGTTGACACCTAGAGACCTCGAACTGAGCGGTGAACTGAGCGGTGCACTCGCCGTGCCGTTGGCAGATGCCATCTCAGATATCCCAAGATTGTCTTACGACTTGCGCTGGGACGAAGACGCGTTGAGTACGCGTGTGAGCAGTATGTCTAGTTTTCGCTTCATCTATACCTGGTACGGTTTCGGCTATGGGAATCATTCCACATCTATTCGCCTCTCGATGGCTGTTCTGGGCTTCTACTGCGTCATCACTGTCCTTCACCTCGCCTATATACTATTCACAGGCTATAGCTCTACAGCCTAGAATTCTTCGATTGAGCTTGTGGCTCTCGCTCTACAGTCAAAACGACCTAATCATCTGGGAAACGTTTCTGTGGGCATCGACAATCTTAGTACTTTTAACAAAGGGGCTGGCATACGTGCGAATGGAGACAATGAGTTGGAGCTCGTGTTTGCCCACGATCGTGACATTGGGTCAAGGGGTCTGCGGAAGGTGCAAATGAATAAAGAATACTAAGACTGACGATTATGAGCAACCGATTCCCGTCTGGCGAGCTTTATATGCATCATGAGCTACGCAGTGTAGCTGTGCAATCACGCTTCTTAATCTCCACCGCTGTCTCTTTATCGAATTAAGTTAGAGGTCAACAGACGTTATAGTTAGCTTCAACCTAAGTATAGTATACGGAAACATCTCATGCATTGCTACTATCACTTTAATTTAACTTCTCACCTTCAATAAAGTGAACGCAAGGATCGCACATCGTTCGTTCGCAGACGAGAAGATTAGAATCAAATAACAACATCAACATCACTGACCGTTGGGGCGGACCCAATTTGAAGTTCATTGTCCCACCAGGCCTACGATGTGAAGCCAAGATTGCAATGTGAGCCTAGAAGACTCTATAGGACGTGTTTGCTATCAACAAGATAAGATTCGAACGTAAATAATCTTGCAGTCGTGCAGATGTCGAAGAAGTGCCTTCACAGATAGCAGAGATGGTCTGCAGTTGAGAATGATTGTCGCCTTGGATCTGATAAGGGCTACATCAGGGTTCCTAGTATGGAGCGTAGTTGGTGTCATGAAGTAAATGGACATCATAGGCTAGAGGGAACTTGAATAGGTTGTTTTGAGCAATACGCGACAATGGCCCCGAACAGTATTTCCCTGCTTTGTCGACCGTAACCAAGGTGGCGCTCCCCGTGATCGTGCAGCAGGCGTTGCAACTGTTAGTCCCGTTGGATGACAAAGGTTCCGACAGCAGCTGCCTGCTATAATGCCGGTCTCAAGGATTAATACAACTCACAAAGAAGATGATAGTCTAGTGTACCGCCGAAAATCAGACTTTCCTTGCCTGCGCACACGATATGTGCTGCAATGGATGCGGAAATTGTACGGAACTGCTGGGGGTTGAGCATGATGGATTGGAATTCAGTTATGCCCAGGGGGAAGAGCGAGGTTGAGACACATGTCGTTTGTGCTCATTGCCTACAGCGTCGATAGTTCTGCGTCGAAGAGCGAGACACCACCAGATCTCTGATTCTGCCTCTTTGTTTTCTAAATCTTATCCGTTCTATTCGTTCTTTTAACTACATCTACTCGGACGCGTTTCCGGGGCATGCGTTACATGTCGAAGATCGTAAGAATCACCCTTGGCCTTGCTCTAAAGCTGACCTAACCGGTTGTACGAATCATGTGCTGTGATGTGCGAACAAGCTTCGTCGAACGGACAAATTATACCCAATCAGCAAGTAGAACTACACTAAAACATACCGGCGATGGCGCATTCATTGCTAGTGAGTGTTCATGCTGCTGATTACTTAACTCCAGTCAAAGTACGTACACGAGTATGATCGCTCGATATATGCTACCGCCTCCAATAAGAGCACGGTATCAAATGCGCTTGAATGCTTGCGACAGCGGCGCGTCGTGACCCAGGGCTTTGGTGCACGACTGCAAAGCATTGCGGAGGTTTTGCAGATGTCGGGGTAGACTGAAAAGAGTGGGACGTCACTACAATCTGTGGGTATGCGCCATCCCCATGTATAAGACGAGAAGCCCACCTGCTAGTAAGTAGACCTCAAAGCACATTTCGACTTGCAAGATGGGAGAACGTTTGAACAACCGCGCCGTTTGGCTCTCTTCTTTCTCTTCTCCGTCGGAAGTTGTTTCTCTACCCATACCCACTGCGACTCAAGGCTCAGCGGTCGTTTGCATTGAAGCAACGTTTCTGACCCCGTTCACGAATGCCGTACATAGTGGCAAGCTCGCTGCCCTTCATCTTAAGCCACCTTTCGTTCCAAACCCAGGAGCCATTGGCCGCATACACGCCCGTTGGGTCGGATTCTGTAAAACTGAAGCCGGGAGATCTGGTGCACGTCGATTCAACGGTTCGCGCAAGAGATGACCCAAAAGTCATAATCTTGCAGGGTCATCATGGGGGCGATGATACGGGTGCGCACCAGAAGCTGATGCATGAATGGCGTGATGGATCACTACAACAATTTCAAAAGGTGCCGTTGGAAAACTGCTTTTTGCTGAATGAGCAACGTCTCTTGGGCGAGTTGACGTACACTTCCGCGGATCTCACTCTCCTCACTGTGTACATGGTAGCGGCCGGTGCACTTATCGAGGCAGCAAATATCAAGGCTGGTGAGACCATCGTCGTTGGACCTTCGGGCGGTTCGTTTGGTGGCGCTGCTGTGGAAATCGCGCTGGCGCTCGGTGCGAATGTCATCGCGTTGGGAAGAAACAAGCAGAAATTGGAAGACATGAAACTCGCTCTTGGGAGTCCGGATCGCCTACAGCACGTGATGACGGGAAACGTAGAAAGCGATGCCGTCGCGATCAAAGGGGTCGCTCCTGAAGATGGTGTCGACGTCTACAATTATTGGACACCTGGGACGCTCGCCACACCACTGTATCTCTCGGCGGCGTCGCATGCCCTCAAAGGTGACGGGAGAGTCGTTTTGAGCGGTGGCGCAAGCGGCGATCTTGTGCTGCCACATCTTGTTATGGTTCACAAGAACTTGCAGGTGACGGGAAGGTGGATGTACCAACCAGCTACAGCACAACTGGTTATCAATATGGTGACAACTGGATTCTTAAAGATTGGGAAAAGAAATGGCGCTGAGGTCGCCACCTTCAGCCTCGATGCACACCATGCCGCCATTGAGAACGCCGCAAAGAACGGAGGTTAGGGTGACTTCACCGTGGTCACTCCGCATGCAAAGTAGACGTCACTCTATTAAGGAGTCAGCAGTTGCGTATAGTTAACTTAAAATCCCGAAGTGTCGATGGTTGCGCATCGTCTTACAAACAGTGCTTGTGTGATTATGCTGAGAAAGCGGACAAGCGGACTCCCGACTCGCCTGCATATTCCCCGAAGCTGAAACGCAAGCGAATAGACACGATGACGGCGACGATCAGTGCCACACACTGGTTGGTTCCGGCTGATGGTAGTCAGTAAAGGATGCAGGCGCCACTCACCATGCGACTCCTGTGAGTACAGACGTGATGCTGGTAGGCGCAGAACAGCAGGTTGTGGATGACTGGTCCCCTTAAGGCTGCAATCGCCTTTGCCTCACCACGACTGTCGCTCGCTACCACGTCGCTCTTTACCAACTGTACGATCATGTTCGCCTCTACTGGGCAATGGCTACTATTTGCGCATGTTTTCGTGTTGGGTGCCGTTGCGCATCGGGACTGGTGGCTGCAAGGCCTGCCCAAATGTTGGCAGGACTGCTTGGGCAACACAGAGGCGGGTTGCGGCTATAGGAAATGTGAGTTGGTGCCTTTATAGCTCCACTGCGGCATGAACTGATGGTTGTGCAGGTATATGTCAGACAAGCGAAAGCAGCGCGTCTTACCTCCCCAGCGCCGTCGCGTGCGCCGTCACCAACTGCGATGCAGACGACTGGGCCCTCGAACTCGTCCTCGGCCCGCTAGAATTGTATTGCGATGCGATAGGCTGTACGATACCGGCAGAGGTGGTGGATGATGCATATGATGCCGTCTCGAGTAGCTACGTGCCGCCATCGACCACGCGTGCCCCTCCTACGACGACCGCCGCTGCACCGAAGCCAACCACCACCACCACCACCACCACCAGCGAAAGCGACGACGATGACAGCGATGGCTTCACAAGCCCAGTTAGCACAATTATAACCCGGACGACCACCGATGGTGATGGCAACACATTGCAGATAGTCGTACCCATAGTAGTGAACCCAACCGGCATCAGTACAGGCAGCATCGTCACGTCTACCGTTGCTGGTGCGTCGCCGACGTCTGCGGTGTCATTGCGCAGCGAAACTGCCCAGCCTTCCGCTCCGGCGCCGACAGCGGGAGCCTCATCGACCGCATCTCCACCTTCATCGGCGACGGGGTCGGGGTCGGATGAGCCAGATCCTCCGGCCAACGGCGATGGAAGCCCTTTCGTGAACATGCAAGCGGGTGCAGGAAGATGGGCGGTGTCGATACCACTTATGGCAATAGGTGCTTTCGCCGTGTTGTGGATGCGCTTATAGCGGGCGATCATCTGTGGTAATGGAGACGTGCCTGTGGCTTCGCTCGAGGCCGAGGTTTGTAGGGCAAGGGTCATTGATCTCGCGTTGGTGAGCGGTGGGCGATCATCCGCAAGCAACATTTGCTTCCTTCCCGGAATGTACGAATGGTCATGATCTCTCCGCGTTATGGGCGTTCTGAGTAGGCGACGATGACCGGGGTATTGTAGTGTTTACTTTTCCCAGGTGAGAGAAGAAGGCGGCAACGACGAAGAATTGCACGAGAGCAACCGCGACCACGATACATTCCTGTACGATACACACACACATGACATACGTTGGACTATGAAATGATATCGCGTCACCCTCGTAGATGAGACTTTCGAAGACCATAACGTTAAAACCTCGTGGCTGCACTTCCAAGAGGCAGCCGATCGCCAAAGTTGCCAGCGTTTGGTTCACACACATCATCCCACCGCTTCGGTACTGCAACCAATCGAGATAGACCCAATGCTAAGTCGCACTACGCATGCGTTGCATAACATTGTTTCTGACACGCTGCACCTTCTTAAGCACCATCATCAACTTTTGCGATTGCATTCGTCCTCGGCTTCCAATTCCATCTCGTGTATTCAGTGGCTTTGCATGTGCTTCCAGCCTCAAGCTCGGCCGACCTCATAGTTCCTCCGTGCACCGACGTGAAAAGCTCCGACACGGCGACTACCCGAAACGGCAACAACAAATCACCGTGCTTGAATTTCACGACAACGACCGAGGCATCTTTCTCTCCAAGCACCAAAGTGGTCCCAACGCGTCAAGGAGGTAGCATTCGGGGCGCGCGAAAGGATTTGCTCTGTTTCAGTGCGTCATTATGCGAACGACGTGGCATGACTTAATTGTTCTGATTCACTATAGATAGAACGAGCTCTCCCGACATCCCAACAACACATACGTCTTCAGCGATCCACGAGAATTCATATACCGTGGTCTTTTTTCGTTCCTAGTTCCTTTCTACTGCTGTAATTTACATCACAATGGCGAATCTTGAGCCCATACCCGGCCCACCTGGCCTGCCCATTGTTGGCAACATTGGAGACATCGACGCAACAAACCCCACACAGTCCATGTGCAATTTGACATTGAAATATGGTCAATTGGCCCCCCGACACGCATGGCAAAAGCAGACGGCTAACGAGTGCAGGCCCTATATGGAAATTCTATCTCGGCGGCGACCGTGTCGTCATCGCGAACCAAGCTCATCTTAACGAGATCTGCGATGAGGAACGGTTCTCAAAGATCATAGCAGCATCGCTTGAACAAGTCCGGAATGGTGTTCACGATGGCCTGTTCACATCGTACGGACCACAAGAGGAGAATTGGGGTATTGCACACCGTGTCTTGCTTCCACAACTAGGGCCGCTGGCGATTCGCAACATGTTCAACGAGATGCACGACATTGCGTCTCAACTCGTGATGAAGTGGGCAAGACATGGTCCTGAGCATGTTATCCAGAGTTGCTATCAGTCAATCAGTCAGTTGTCAGTTCATCTTTGCGGTTCAAACTGTCAGTCTGGAGGTAGTGAACTGACCTGATTGACTGCCAAGACATTTTTTAGAATCGCGAACTGAGACTG
>NW_026260295.1:0-18696 GCF_024291825.1 Alternaria postmessia
AGCGCAGATAGAGTGCGTGAGTCCCTTGATTGTATAGGCTTGTATACTAATTTGGGTGGGGTTGATGTTCGCGCGGGTAACGCTAACCATATACAGGGGGGTCGCACTTTTATGAGAACTATAATAACCGCGCCGCATCATTGACTATCATTACCTCTTTTACTCTGAACGACGCCAATCATGCACTATTATTCGAAGATGCTGCACGATGATAGCATAAATATGCAGCCGCCCGAGGATCCTTGTACGATGATTCGAGATTATGAGCCACGGACAGATGCGTCCAGAAAGTGAGACGTGGTAGGCTATCATTCGAGCAATGCTGCGCCACCAGCGGTAGCTAAGCGCTTTCTCCCACGGCTGAAACAGCTCCTCCATTTACCACGGGTCATTTGATGGGTTCATGATATTTTCTTTCGCTTCAGAAGACCAGCTCACCGTGCTCGCCACTCTCCTTACCTACAAGCCTTCGCCGCGCATTCTTCACCGCGGTCTGGCAACGATTATATCTCAGCCTGTTAGCTTACTGCATATATTGGCTGTATACGCCGTCCACCGTCGCACTATGTTTCTGCAGTCCAAAGAAACGCGAGATCTACTAGACATTGTTGACAGTCTTCGATCCCATGGAATCAATCGATACATTGACCTGCCCGAGATTATCGTGTGCGGCGAACAGTCTTCGGGCAAAAGCTCCGTCCTTGAAGCAGTTTCGGGTGTAAAGTTCCCAAGCAAAGACAACCTTTGTACTAGGTTCGCGACAGAGTTGATCTTGCGGCGAGGCGCAGATGCACCGATCAAGATCAGTATTGTTCCGGACTCCCGAGAAAGAGACCGTTCAGAGAGAGACCTAGAGAAGCTACGGAACTTCCACTACTCTGTCTCGACAGAAGACTTGCAACTTGAAGCTGTTATTGAAGCAGCCAAAGATGCAATGGGAATTTCTGAGAGCAGCGACAAAGTTTTCAGCTCCGATATCCTTCGTTTAGAACTGTCAGGGCCCAATCAACCACACCTTACGCTTGTGGACCTGCCAGGCTTATTTCAAGCTGGTAGCCGCTCCCAGTCAGACGAAGACGCCAAGACAGTCAAGACACTTGTACTTTCCTACATGAAGAATCCACGCAGCATCATACTCGCCGTTGTATCCGCCAAGAACGACTTCAATAATCAATCGATCACAAAACATTCACGTGAGATTGATCCAACGGGCCGCCGTACCCTTGGGCTGATCACAAAGCCGGACACGCTTTATGAGGGATCTGATAGTGAGAGATTTTACCTGGAGCTGGCGCAGAATAAAGAAGTAAAGTTCCGTTTAGGTTGGCATGTGCTTCGCAACAGGGACTTCACGACTAAGGACTCAACTACAGAAGAGCGCGACCGAATTGAAGCATCATTCTTCGAAAAAGGGATCTGGAGGTCACTTTCGGCTGATCAAACCGGTATCCACAGCCTAAAGCCAAGGCTGAGCAAGATTCTCAAAGATCATATTGTAGCGCAACTACCAGATGTACTCGTGCAGATCAAGGACGGCATTCAAGAATGTACGGCAAGATTGAACACACTGGGTGCGCCAAGAGCCACTGCCCAAGAACAGCGACGGTACCTGCTCCAGGTTAGCCAGTCGTTCAGCACTCTTGTCAAAGCTGCTGTGGATGGACAATATCTTGATCCTTTCTTCGGTGACGCTTCCACAAATGAAGGATATCAAAAGCGTCTACGAGCGGTTCTCCAGAATACACTAACAGCGTTTGCAGCCGACATGCGCAGGAAGGGCCATACCTTTACAATTCTGGACGAAGGCCCGACCGACCCACCTCATCGAATATCTCGTAAGGACTACATCTCGAAAGTCACTAAACTTCTGGAACGAAGCAGAGGTCGAGAGCTTCCCGGTACGTTCGACCCACTTATCATTGGGCACTTGTTCCACGAACAGCGAAAGCCTTGGGCAGGCCTTGTCAATCAGTATCTGGATATAGTCCTTCACGCTGTTCGCTTCCTTGCGCGCAAAGCTCTCGCGCACGTTTGTGACGAGGCCAGTCTCGCTGGCATACTAAGGCGGTTTGTCTACGTCAGATTGGAAAGGCTTACCTCTGAGCTTCGTGACAAAGTAGCGGAGCTACTGAAACCTCATGATTCTGGCCACCCAATCACGTACAACCATTACCTCACGGAGAGTGTACAGAAAGCACAGAGTGCACGTCGGACAAAAGAGATCAAAAAGTCTTTAGAGGGACTTTTTGGCGATAATTTCGCTGCAGGTGGCGTTCAACTGTTCGAGATGGACGTGGACGTCTTGATCAATGCCCTCGTTTCGAAGACTGAAGCTGACATGAATACTTACGCTAGCTCCACTGCTACAGATTTCATGGAGGCTTACTACAAAGTGAGTATATCTTCAGTCTCTTCTGCAGATTATTTACATTGGTAGGTTGCGCAAAAGAAGATCATCGATGACTTCAGTGTCCTTGCCGTCGAAGCGCGCCTCATCCAAGAACTCCCCACCCTATTTTCCCCGGCGGATGTTATTGATATAAACGATGTCACAGTGGCCAATCTGGCCTCCGAGAGCGAGGAATCGTCAAGGGGGAGAACGCGTTGTAGCGAGAAGCTCAAGATCCTAGAACACGGGCACAAAGCTCTCCAAGGTGTCCAGGTCATCTCACCACTTCAAAAAGGTGCGTAGGTCGGAAGAAAGATATTCTCATTTCTTATGGACCCAATAAAATCTTACAATTTCTAGATACCGAACGAATCCCCACAGAGTACAGTATAGAATCAGACAATGAGAATGGAAGCTCGGAACCGGAACCGGAACCGGGACTAGAAGCGGAACCAGAGCCGGAACCAGAACCGGAACTAGAACCAGTAGAGATCTTATCTCATCATGAAGAAGAGCCTCCTTATATCATTGAAGAGACTTCTGGTCCTGATCAAGCCGCTACACCTGACGATCAATGGAATTTCTCGGTCCCAGTTCCTGTTCCGAAAAAGAAGAAGAAAGCATCAAAAAAGATGCATAGGTCAGTCGAGGTGCTAGCCGAATAGCGGGCTGATCGTTTGGTATGTGTTCTACCGCTGTAAAAGAGCAGAATGTTCGAAACAGGTTCCAATAATACAACAATATATCTCCAAGTGAAGGCGTAGGCTCATCAAGAGAGTATGATGAGGAGTGATACAGGTTAGTTCGCCAGTTTCTCGCGAATGAGACGCATCGCCATAGTATTTCCTATACGAATGAGAAACACGACAAAGGACCGTCTGGCTTCCACAACTTTCCATCCATGATTCCGTCTGCTGGTAGATACGCAGGAGCGACTAATTTCCACTTGTTGCCAGCTGGCCGAATGACCATAGGCAGGTTGCACCCTTGAAGGAGGACGATCGAATCGCCAATTTCGATGCTTCTCGACGCAATCCCTAGACGGCCATCTCGCGTTTCGAAAAGCTTCTTGCGATCCAGTGTATAACAAAGACCTCTGTGCAGGGTGAGGCTGTCCTTGAGAAATCCCTCTGTGGAGTGCTGATCAACTCGACGTCCTAGAAGTCCCAACAGCATTGATCTCTGTTTGCCTCCTTTGGCTTCACTTTCCATCTGCTTCCGATGAATGTCTTGTCTCAGGGGTAGTGGAACCCTCTCTTCTTTCCAAGTATCCAGAAACAGTGACTCGAGTAAACCCAGATACTGGTGAACAGGCACGTCATTGCGAGTATGGAGAGGCTCCGCGAGTTTTTCGGTCAACGTGTTTGCTTCAACCAACAAAGGAGTAGCGGCGAAGGTAATGTGCTCCCGATACACGGCATCGACAAGCAGACCGCAAGCAGAGAGCTCTTGGCCTTGGATACACGGTTGGGCTTCGCTTAAACCACTAGCTTTGTGGTTCTTCCACTCTGCTACTCGGGTGATGTGTTGATGATCTGACCAGTCTGGACTCCAACTAGGCAATTGCAAGTCACACCTCGAAACTCCTGTAAGACCTTCGAAGATATGAAGGCTACGATCCGTCTGGATTGCTGATGAACTTGCTTCCAGGTATATACTATCGACAGCTCTCAGGTAATCTGGAGCTTGCAAATAGGCTTGAAAGCGCTGGAATATACCATATAGAGCGAAGACCTTATCTCGGGGCTCAGACGCCTGGTGGCTACGAGCGTGAAGCAGAACTTCGGACATCGGAGGAGGTGTGACCGGCTCGAGAGTGGCGTTCGGATCATCGAGACGTGATTGGAAGAATCCTAGCAGCCGTCGATGGAGAGTGGTAACTCGTTCATATTCCAATCGTAGGGAGGCAGCCTCTGCAGAATCCTTAACAGCGTGAGCTTTTTGTGGCGATTTCGAATGTGGCATCAGAAAGACTGATCTTATATCGACTACATCACGTGCGCGGACAGTTCTTTCGCCTACAAGTATGATACAGCTTTGAGCTAGTGCAATCTCCTGCAGAGGCCATATTCGAGTGAAATATGGCTTTTGTATCAACGAACGTAATTTAGGCAGTTCACGCCTAGCGTCTGGATCTTTGATGTTAGCTTACAGCACTAATGATATATTTTCCCTCTAACTTACATTTTCGAAAACCAGATTCTAACATGTCAGTTAAAAAGTGCCCACGTTCTACATGCCCAGGCCAGACAACTACTTGAACAGCGTTTTCGTAAATAGTAGCCATCATGGCGACTTGGTGGCTACGTTCTCTCTGGCTCCTCTCTCGCTGGCCACAGCCTTCCTGAAAGCCTTGATTGATACAGATAGCATCGATCCAATAAGATCGAGCTTGCGTACTGCAAATTCCCTGCGCGCAGAGATCTGAGTCTCGTTTCCGCAATCTGCAAAGAAGATCGTAACAGCTTTGGGTGACCCGTAGCACCTTAGAGTCACATGTAACTTGCTTCTCTAGAGCTGCGCTGCCCCAGGTATAGGAGATGGCTTCATATTCGGGATTGGCATCCAAACAAGCTTCCAGCAGGCTGAGTACTGGCATCCTAGCATTGAAGGCTGTACAGCAATAGTGGGTGCATCCATCGCAGTCGCGATGGAACTTCAGGTTATACAGAGGTCCATTACCGCAGTCATGGTCGATCTTGAGCAGCCGTATCGTGCGTGGTTTGTCTTCCAGGGAACTATACTGGTACAAGGACAGGCATTCTGGGTGCGCATCTTCTAGCGCTGTGGATGAGGATGTGGTGTCAGTCATGGCTCCCTGTCTGCTTTGAGATGAAGATCATGTAGTCTGGGAAGGATATATGGTTACTTGGTCAGAGGCGGAGGTAAGATGCACAAGGACAAGTGATTCAATCGAGTCGATGCTTTCGACGCATGACGCATGTGAGGCTGAGCCGGCCAGTCGACATCAGGCTTAGCGGCATGTTCAGCTCGTACCCCATCAGGCTTTCTTCGATAGACATTTCAGCTGCCAAGCATCCGCATTATCAACGCATGAACGCCATCGAACCACAGTACATGGGCTGCATGAGCCATCCAATTAGCACCCAATCCTGACTGCCGATCGCCTTGAGTATGGGAGATTCGAGTGGATCTGCTGGAAATGCTGAACGCCAAACACCAGGAGAGAAGAACAGGGAGGATGTATTTGATCTACCCTCGATACAGCGTCACGGCAATAGCCTTTGCAGAGCGACAAAAGCATCAGCCATCACATTTCAGATGTGCGTTCCTTTACATCTTCATCCCCGCAACCTTGCCCTTCTCCGGCTCACCCTCTTCGTTCTCATATAGCGGATTGACCTGCACTTCCCTCACCCACAACCTGAAGGACTTGTCCAACGTCTTCTTGTTCATTATCGCGCAATCCTTGATCTCCTGCGCACTCAAGTACGACACAGCCTCTGCATCACCGCCCGCGATAGCAATCGCTCGTTGCAACAGTATACAGTTCTTCTGAGTATATATCGCCCGATACACCGCCTCTTCAATGCTCGCTCCAAACGTTGTGAACCCGTGCTTGTGCTGCAGCACCACCGGGTTCTCCGGCGAGAACCGCGCCGCCAAAGCTGCACCGAGCGTCGCATTCTTGATCAACAAGTCGTGCTCCGACGGCGCTCGTGCCGTCCCATACAGACTATCCATTGTGAACACCGAAGCACCGCCCTGGCCAAGAAAGCCAGCCATGTAAAAGACCGGTCGCACAGGATGCGGCTCCCGCGCACCATGTCCCACGGTGAAAGGAATGACGTCCTCTGAATGGGAGTGCACCACACAGTTCACTTTTGGGAACCGTCGCAATATCTCGCCATGTATGTAGCGTTCGCTGTAGCCTTGTGGTGCGTCGGGGTCGACGGGCGTAGAGTCCTTGACCCAGTACGATATGAAGTCGCTCATGTTCTTGACGAGCGCCGGGGCGCCGGGATCGTATGCGGCGATGATGTATTGCTCCTTGTTGAGCGGGTGTCGCACGGATATGTGGCCGAAGGCGTCGACGAGGCCATGGTGGTGGAGGATGTGGTTGGCGCGGATGAGCAGGCGCAGTTGCTGCTGGAGTTGAGGTGGAATAGACATCGTTGGGTGTCGAGATTTGCGCTCTCTAGGCTGGTTCTCTGGGGCGGTCGCAATTTCTGGCGATCTTGGCGATGGCGGTCCGGTCTTGAGCGATTCGGCCTTGAGTGACTCAACTCTGGCCTCTTCAATGATTGAGAGTTCGCGCTCTTTTGATGGCTGCAGGTACCCGCGGAGCTGTGTTGGAGTGGGCGGATGAGATGCTAGAGCACGCGGATGTGAGCTCTCGGCGTCACTTTTACTCTTTTCAGCGGCGCAAACGTTGCAAAGTACCATCTGTGTTTTCAGCACTTGTACGTGTGCATCTTGCTCGGCCTGCGAGACGGAGGCCTTGACTTATGAGGTTTGCAGGCGATGTTTCAAGGCACTGGCGGGAATAGTAGCGTTTGAAACCGCGGACGCCTTGGAGTTGCTAGCTCTTTGACTGACTTCGAGTAGTGCGTCGCAAAGTCGACAATGATAGCCGTGGAGGAGCTGCGACTGTCGAGTAGTAGCTTGCGCCTGGTGCGCGCGACGAATTCCTACATCGTGACATGCTGCTGGATGGGGTCGCGGAGGTGTTGCGGGGAGGGAGTCGGGCGATTGGGCGATGATGAGGGGATCCGATGTTTTAGCGCAGTTAGACTTCCCGCCCGCGACATCCTTCCGATCCTCACCGACCCCACATCGTGCTGACGCTACTGACCACCCCCTCCGATCTTGGATCCTGGAACGAATGCTGCGAACATTCGGGAACAAAGTCCAGAAAAGCGACGTCTTCGCTGTCTCGCCAGGCTCCATCTGATCAATTTTGTTTTGCCACCCACCGCAAAGCCTTGAGTGGGATGAGTGCCCAATACATACTGGCTGGCATCGCAGCCGCAGGACTAGCGTTTTGGTATGATTTCAAGAGCTGGCAAAGCTTCGGTTCGCAGGCCTTCGTATATTCATGAAGTGCGGTTGCTAAACCGTCGCAGGAACCGGAGGCACGCCACCCACGTTGGAAGGCTACATCAAGATCCGGCGATGGGGTCTTTACCTGCTATACACGCGCCAAAACCTCCTAGATGCGTCACCCATTCCTGACTCAGGGATATCCTACATAAAACCGCAGAAGATTCCAAATCGCGTTGGCCGTAGACCTGGGCTCACGCGCTGGACACTGCCCCAACGCCAGTTTCCAGAGAAGATAACACCCGGTGCCTCCGCTACACTTCACAATCTGATGCGGGAGTTTGCGGATGCGAAGGCCTACTCAAAGTATATCGAGACGGGCCCAAGTAAGACTGAGGGTGGCACTGGCTCAGCCATCTACGTCAAACCAGATGTCAAGACCATCAACCCCGTCGCACACAAGATCTTCTTCGAAGTAGCGCACGTACACCCAGCAGAGAATTCCCTGCATGTATACGTGAGCCCACAAGACGCGAAGCTGGTGATGAAGAGGGGCTGGGGACAGCGCTTTCCAGTAACTTGGTTGGCACCGCCGAGCTGGATCATGGTATATGCGCCAAGGAACGAAGATGAAGTTGAGATTGTGAGGGAGATAGTCCGGGCTGCTGTATGTCATGCGGTTGGGATGAACGTCGATGCTGAAGTATAACGGAACGCATGCGGGAGGATTATGGTACCTGATGACGTTGAAAGATATCGTCTTGCGAAGTTCACTGCAGTCTAAGTTCGGATATCGTGTGTCGAACGGAGGAATACACGCCCGTGTCATCGGTTGATTAGTATCATTGAGTTGGACGCCTCAGATTGACACGATTTAAAGCACAGAGAGCCACTCTGCTTCAACCCACTGCATTCAAAATCTTTACCACTTTGAAAACCAGCATGAAATTCATCTTCCTGATTCCCGTCATCCTCGGCCTGGCTGTTGCTGGGCCGATGTCACCACTTGACCACGACGGAAATGTACTAGAGCGCCAATTGCCAGACCCGGGAAAGGCATGCACTTCTGAGCAAGAGAAAGTACGTATGCGATTGACTGCATAGCAGCGAGGCGTATTGTTCGTCTTCATTTTCACTATCGGAGCTATAGGCTGACGTGGAGGATCAACGTAGATTTGTGCTGCGAATGGATGTGGTTGTTGGATCCACGGGAATGTGAGTGTTGACCATTGTTCCCATTTCAAGCTCCAGCTTTCCTATGATGAAAATTTGTTGCTAACAAGGTTGATCTAGCTCATATGTATCAACGTAAGTTCAATCTCTTCTGCCTTCGTGCGCGGCTCTGTCACCGACCGATGGATGATATTGACATATCTTGCAGTGTTAGGGGGATAACCCTGGCTCTGAGGCAACTTGTGGCACTCTTGCAAGGGTTCTCATTTGCTTTCTTTCATCCAACTTGAGGGCTTGGGGGTTGGGTTCTAGAGAGTTCCGGTCAATCGGTCCCACGTGCTGTAGTATGATACAAGGGCTTCAAAGCACGTCAGCTATTCAATCGACATGATACATCTGGTAGTCAAGTATCTTTTAATATCACGGAGACAATGCTGTCTAATCCCTGAAGGCTCTCTCGCGCTGTCGCATCGTTATAATCTACCTAGGTACGCATATCATCGACGTGCGCTCATATTGACGAGGAGCCATCTCAACTGATTGGATAAGAAGGTCATGAATTTGACAATGAGCTGTGTGTCTCGGTATCGAAGGTCGTCATCGTGCAGGTGTTTGCGGAATGTCTGGGCACGGCATTGGGGAGGCGGAGAACCGGCGTCAGGCACTAGCGTCGTTTGAATGACGGCGCCCGCCGCTTCCGTTGCAACTGCATCTCACTCACTCTAGCGTTAGCATACATACTTCGGATTGCGTGAACGGCCCTGCAGCATGGTACCAGCTTGGTATCTCATGTTAAAAGTGCTCATGCCTCGCTCATCTCTTCACCGTCTTGCTATCTTATCGCAACCCACAACTTCTTACCATGGGTAGCGTGGACACAAACCTCAAAGTAATCGTCATCGGCGCCGGTACTTATTCGTTTCCACGACACTAGTGACACTTACTGACACGCACGCAAAGGCCCTGCCGGTTGCGCGCTCGCTCATGGTCTCAAGAAAGCTGGCATCTCCTTTAGCATATACGACAAAGGTGCTGACGTCTTCCGACATCGTCATTGGGCCTTCACCCTGGGTTGGGCACGGCCGTACCTATTTGATCTCATTCCTGAAGAGCTTAGCAAGCAGATCAACTCATGTCAAGTCGACCCGTACGTCGACTGCGAGGCACTCGGCGAAGATCGGATCGTTATCTACAACGGCCAAACGCGAGAAGAAGCATTTGCATTTCCGATACCGAAAGCACGGGAGATCAACATCCGAAGATTGCGCATACTGTTAGCCGAGCGACTAAATGTCAATTATGGCAAGAGCTTCTCGTACTATGAAATGAAGGATGATGGTGGGGTCAGAGTGCACTTCGAAGACGGCTCCAGCGATGAAGGCGACATAGTCATCGGCGTTGATGGCGCAATGTCGAAAGTACGGCGATACCTCATACCGAAGGAAGGCAATATGGATACGCTCCCATTCGCTTTGATGAACTTCAACGCCTCGTACACCGCTGAGCAAGCGCATTTCATCAAAGATCGCCTCCACCCACTCGTAGATATAGCGATCCACCCTGCAGGTCACTATATCCGTGCCAATGTGCTCGATATGCCAGATGAAAAGGACGCAAGCACTTGGACCTTCCAGATCCTGTCGACGTGGCCGCTGAAGTATGTTGAAGACCACGACAATGAGACGGATCGCCTGAAGCGCCTCAAGGCGCACGTGCAACGAGACGGATGGGCGGAGCCCTACAAGAGCGCAATCGAATGGATACCAGAGGACACAACGGTATTACGCGATCAACTCAAGATATGGAAAACGGTTCCCTGGGACAACCAAGACGGACGAGTGACGCTATGTGGCGACGCTGCGCACGCTATGACCTTTCATCGTGGGCAAGGCGCCAACAATGCCTTCTACTCCGCGCATTGCTTCGTCGAAGCGCTGAAGAGCGTGCGGAGCGGGAGCGCTTCCCTCAAAGATGCAATCACGGCTTACGACGAAAGTATCTGGAAACGCGGCGCAAACGAAGTGCAGATCTCCAAGGCGCAAACGTTCTTCACGCACGATGGATTGGACAACTTCATCAATAGCCCCGTCATGCAGTTGGGGACGAAGCCAAGTCATGCTGCGAAGACAGAGGGCTATCAGTAGCTTGTAAGCCCATTTAATCCACGCCCGGTAGGTACGGTGGGTGTTTGGTCCTTTTTCAGCTCACAACCTTCCGTTAGTAGTAAATTCTCAGTAGAAAAGTTAAATTCGAGCTTCAGTTATCGTTGTTGATTGACTTGTACAATTGCGTGTAGTCGTAAACTGGATGTGGTTTTAGCGCAAACAGGCAGCTCGCTTGTGTAGTACGCTACATGCTTTTGCGAACTGATAGGTAAGTTTTGCGGGAGAGTAAGGGTGGGGTGTTGACAAGTTGGAGATAGCATAGCCAGGAACATGCTGTTTGACGTTGAAGACTAACATGCTAAGCGAAGGAAAGCTGCAGAATGAATGCGCATCGCACTTGTCTGTCTTTAAGAACACTAAGGACAATTCGAGAATCCGGATGAGAATGTTACCGTTACACCATGCACCCCGGCAGGCTTGGAATGACGCTACCCTGCCGTGGAAGCGGCGTACATCACCGACAGCGGAATAAGCCGCAAGCGTCGCTAAAACTACAACTTTTGACCTAGTACTGTACCATGACATTCGCACGTCTTCGCGATTGCCTATGACAACGGGGAAGCGCGTCGCACGCTCGTGAGCAGCGCATACATGCCGTAGCGACATTAGAAGAAAAAAAAGAAAGAGTGGCGAGCACAACGGGACGAATGCGACTGATCCAGCCTGCTTGACGTTGAAGAATTCTCAACAGATGCGGCTCAAGCGGCTGGTTTTGGTGTGGCTGCACGGATCTAGAGCCGCCACATGGAGATGACCGAGACGACGAAAATCACTTACAACCACTATCCCGGGAAACCTGCCCAGTTCTCAGTCTAGAAGGCATTTTGCGGGTCCCCAATCGCATCAATCATAGAGAGAATCAAGTGGCATCATGTCAGGCCCCCAATCTTCGAGTCAGGGCTCAACCGCTGTGGAGACGGATCGAGGATCCGAGGATCATTTCGCTCGCTTGTTGCCCGCCTTGCGGAAAATCCTTCCCCCACACAGGCTTTCGGCCTGCCCCTGCATGACATGGCGCCCGTCCCGGAGTCATGTCCACCCCTATGGCAATGGACACGCAGAAAGTTTGACAGACTACATAGCCGTCTCCCCGGCATGATGGATTTCGAGTTGGGCCGTCTTCAACACTACCATCCTGCTGACAACCATGGCGCGAGAAGATCGATCCGGAGAATTCACCGGCGTCTTGGGCTTCTTCATCTGTATCTGCACCCTGCTGGTACTGCTTCGATGCTACTGCAAGCTGGTTATCGTGAAGAACTTCGCAGCCGATGACTACTTCTCTGTCCTTACCCTGGTATCCTTCTTAGTCTTTTGTACCTCCGCGCTGCTGGGTATCCAAAATGGAACCGGCAAGCGACGATATCTCATCCCAGACGAAAAGTATCCCGTAGGCATGAAGGTGTGTAGTACCACGTCTACAGCATAATCCACAAGGCTAACAATCTGAATCAGTGGTGGTGGACTTGCGAGCCTACTTACGTTGCTACGAACTTCTTCCTCAAGTGCAGCATCGGCATCTTCCTGCTGCGTATTGCCGTTGACAGAACACATCGCATCATTCTTTGGACCGCCCTGATCGCTATCCAACTCTACAGCGTGTACTTCTTCTTCATCTTTACCTTCCAATGCTGGCCTGTCTCGTTCTTCTGGGAGCAATTCCGTGGCGGCAAAGGCCAGTGCATCCCCTCTAATGTCGTCGTGAACTCGTTCTACGGCTACTCTGCGTTGTCCTGTGCCACGGATTGGACGTTTAGTATCGTTCCAATCTTCATCGTGCACAAGTTGCAGATGAACAAGAAGAAGAAGATGACTGTAGCTGTCGTCCTTGCTTTCTGCGCTATGTAAGCTTCTTCCACCTTTAGTGTATTGCTTGCATCGCATGCTAACTCGACACTAGCGGCTCTACTGCAACAGTCGTCCGCATTCCGTTCATCAACGGTCTTAACGACATACCCGATTTCCTCTACTCTACCATCGACGTCGCAATCTGGTCCACCTGCGAGACCGGAATCGGCCTTGCCACCTCCGCCGCCGCGACTCTCCGCCCTTTGCTCCGCCAAGTCTTTGGCGACATGTCGACGCATGATAGCACCTCTCGCAAACACTCGCGCATGTGGAATTCGGGCCACCCGTCTCGTTCTGGGTACCGGGAACATGCCAGTCGGCATACCGAAAATGATATTCAGCTCAGCTCTCATGATTCAAAACACCACAACCACACTGTTCATGTTGTCGGTGGCGATGGGTCGAGTCCGAGTGGGAGCACGATCGAACTGAACAAGGAATGGGAGCAGGACAAAGACAGCGGGCCGACTGATGCAGGTGCAGCGGGTCACAAAGGGATTATGAGAACGGTCAAGATTACGCAAATGTAGAACGAGGTTAATGTGTATTAGAAAGTTATTGCGCGATTAGAGGGATTCGCTAGAGCATAGACGTTTTTCCTTGGCCCATTGTATCTCGTGGAGATTGACACTGTGTGCGAACTGTTTCTTGTATCGTTAAGCTCACCCCTGTGGCGCGCAGGGCGGGCGCTAGCCGCGGCAGCCTTGCCTAAAAGACGCTAATCTTTGGGGGCTCCGCGAACATCTTGAAGCTCCTCCAATCTATATCTCCCACATCCTTATGGCCAATATCACAACGGGCTTGAAAGAGTGCATGTCTTTCCTTTTACGACTTTCAGCTCATCGCGGAGAATTCAATGTCGCAACAGGGCCTCATCTAAGTATCGATTAGGCGAAGACATAATTTACAAAGGATTAGGTGTCATACATCATCGCCACCACTACGTCTTATTGATACCCATCCTTCCCTTCAATAGCCGAAGCGCCCAAACTCCATCAACTACAATGATGGTGAAGAACGAGAAAACCAGACTTCCACCAAACACCAGACTGTGATATGTCCAAGCATCTCCTACATTTAGATCAACCACTTGACATGCGATCGCCCATGGCAAGACGTACAGTATATTCGATGCAAGAGATTGGTAGAGATACCAGGTCGGGCGCGTCGATACCAGAATCGCAGCTAGCTGTGTCGACACACCGTACATAATGTAACACCAGTCGATGGTGCGCCACATGCGAGCGGTTATACGGGCGACCTCTTCAGAACCCGAGAGGTATCGTGCAAAAGGCTCGGCACCAGCAAAGGACATGATGAGACAGAGTGGGATCTCAACCATCAATACGATGACGACGGAGTAGAGAGCCCAGCGGATCACGTTCCATAGTTGCCGGCGTGTAACCTGTGACTTTGCGGACCGTGAGACACCCACGATACTTGCACGCAAAGCTCCCCATGAGTGGCCAACAAAGGTCAGGGTTGTGGCTTCGAGTGCCATTACTGGTACCATAATCAGACCCCACCGAATAGTAGAAAAGACGCCCCAAGCAGTTGCGTCATCGCTGGCCAAACCGACAATACCATGTACCAGCCAGAGGTATAGCGCATTACGGATGGCGGATTCAGTAAAGAAGATCGCTCCTGGCCTTGCGAGTGTGACCAATGCTGGTAACGACGGGATCGTTTTCCGGCTGGATGTATCGTGATGAAGTGGAGATTTGGAGCTCACGGTCGTTGTGTAGACAAAGTACACCAGTCCCGCAAACGCAGAAGTGAGGTTGCAAGCCAGTGAGATGCCAGCCTGCATGTTTACCGTAGGTGTGATGCTTCCGACGTGGAACTTGGAGATGATGATCAAGTCGAGAATGATGTTGACTGCGAACTTGACCGAGCTTATGATGAGTGGAACATCGGGCTTGTCGAGCGCGCGGGTTGAAGCGCTGACCGCATACTCGACTGCCGAGCTGAATGCAGAGAACGCAGAGAGGCGAACGTATGTAACACTCACATCTCTCACTTCGACAGGGACGAAACCTTTTGCAAATGTAGAAGCGCCTGCAACGAAGCCAATGCTCATTATAAGCCCGAGAAGTGACTGGAAGAGCACGAGGGTATGGGTGAGCTGCAGTCGCTCACGGAAGCCACGACTGGCCTTGTCGCCGATGACGAGATACGAAGCGCGCGGTAACCCTTCGTTCAAGACTTCTGCTACTACGCCGATGTACGTATACGTGTCGGTTGTGACAACCATTGAGGAGTCGATATTGGCAACCCATAGCTTCGACAAGGTGCCGTAGAGGGCTGGCAAGATGAAAGTGCAGGTGTTGAACAGAAGCGCTCCGATGTACCTGTATACAGTCAGTGCATACCTCAGGGAGAAACTGAGCTGTTTGTCCCTACGTATCGCGATGCCATGAAGGCTTTAGATCAATGACGGGCTGCTTCCTCCACGATAAGCGCTCGCGACTTTGCGCACCATCAAGCGCTTCATCGCGCTCATCTACCGCAGAAACTTCAGGAGAGTGGGTCACGCCCATGTTGTTGTCCTTGGAGGGAACTATCTGATACTGGTGTCGGAAACGTGATTGTGGTGTGAATCGCAAAGAAGAGGTGGAAGCAGTCATGTCGTTCTATCGTCGCGTGGGGCGAAGATCACATCAAGCAAACGCGATAGCAAATCGCTAAGCTGTATGCACATGCACGACCCCGCGCATTGCATCTTGTGTAGATACAAGAAAGAGTGGAGGTCAAGGAAGCGGTGGTGGGGCACGAACGCGGGGAACAGGAGGGCTTTGCCGCGGATGACAATCCCTACCGACATACGGAAAAGTCCGCGGAAGCACCTGCATGAATGTGATGGAGCTTTTGATTGGATAAGTTGAATATATGCTGGGACAGACGCTGTGCGAGCAGACTACATACAGCTCGATTCGGAAGAGAGATCAATGCGCACCCTGCACATGCTTGAGAACATTGCGCTTAGGACAGATAGGTAAGCGATCTTAAAATTTGTGGAAGGCTTGCACTTAAGAGCCCCTGTCTTGGAGAAGATTTGTCGTCGGCTTCAGCAGGGTACATAATACTCGCTGAGTAGCGTTTCATTGTATGAGGAATCCGCGTTTGGCTACGTGTCTGCCGTGGCAAGGCCATCGTCTAAGTCATCTACAATTCGGTGATCGGAGTAGCTCCCATCCATCCAACCACACAAGTAGCATTCACCAACTAGCTTCCAGCGTAAACCATCATCACTCCGTGTCTCTCGTATCACGAATGGTACGTCACTGCCATCGAAAATGTCAACCACATCCCCAACTCTAGCTTCTTTGCCCGACTTCCCTAAATTGCCTTTATGGATGATAGACACTCTTCTTCAGCCGGGTACTATGTGTCAAGGCTAGGGCTGTCAGTGCGATGGTTGCAAAGAGGATTCCAGATGTGTTTCTAACGCACAACTGATACGAGCTGTTCGCAGCTCGGATATCAGAGAGCAGTGGTAGGCGCAAATTGGGTATCGCAAGCTCTAGCGCTAGCGTACAGGCTGTTATTTTTCGCGTCGGGTGTGAGAATGAAGCTATCAACAACTTGAATGCAAGGGCATGTCTTGGATGACCAGGTTGTAGGATATAAGCTAGCGACCTGATCGACATCGCTTGTATAGAGTATCGAGCGGTGAGAATAACTCGAAAAACATCTGCGGGACAATCATCAGCTTTGTGGAGTCTTCATTCTTGGACTTAAGACTAACGGAAATCGCAGAGCTCAGTTAGCCACACTGACATCGGCGAAGCTCGTGTCAGACTGTATGGGCGACAATGGAGTCTTTCGGAAAGCATAGCCGAAAATCCTTTTGCGAGTGCAGATACGAGCGGAGGTACGTAGACATCAGTCGGTGTGCGCAAGGCTTGGCAGTCAGCCTCAGCCGCATGCATCATCCAGCTACACTCAGCTCGATGGAAAGTCGTAAGCAGAACGCATCTCGCCACCAAAAATGTGCATCAGGAACCATAGTCGATAAGTTTGTTCATTTCGCAACGAAAATATAAAAGGGTGTTCGTGGAAACTCAGTTACTTTTTACTCCATCATTCCATCACTCTATCACTGTCACCTCCACAACGATTACAATTCCCTTCTTCGCCACAAACCTCACAACAATCGCTTTGCGCAATCATCACAAGTACTTCCAAGTCACCATGTATTCAGCGTGGTATCCGTACATGGTTGGGGGTGCGTTGCTTAGCGCCGTCTTTGCCCACCCACTGGCATCGCAAGACAATCCTCCTTGCGATCCTGAGCCACCAACCTGTCGTCCATCCTGGCAGACTGCGGACTATGCACCTTCGGTTGGCAGCCTACGCGCTGGGCTCATCTTCGTCGACTTCACCGACTCCCCCGATGACCACTTTGGCCAAGAGCCATGGCAGCTGTTCGAGCCGCTCAAGGAACAACCCGCAGATCTGTATCGGCAGATGTCTTTCGGAAAGCTCGATTTCGAGATCGTACCTCTCTTGGACAAGTTCTACCGCATGCCCCGTGACTCCGCGTCCTATGGCTTCGCTGATGAGGAGGGCCTCACCACTGCGGAACATAAAACATACATCGACGATGCTCTCAAAGCCGTTGGTAACGACATGGACTTTGCTAGCATTGACATACTGTTCATTGCGCCGCCGAACGGTACCGTAGAGATCAATCGCTCTGCGGCCTACAGCAATCCGGTAATCACCGAAAGTGGCCGAGAATTTCGCGCGGGCAGTGTCATCACATTTGGAAGTGACCTGTACCCGGACGGAAAATGGAAGATTGTCAATCATGAGACAGGCCACACAATGGGCCTACCTGATCTGTATCCCTACGGCCCCGGCGGCAACGGTCTTTGGGTCGGAGAATTCGACATGATGGGCGTCGTCTGGGGTCAGTCGCCAGATCTCTTCGCATGGCACAAGTGGCGCCTCAACTGGATCGAGGAGAATCAGGTCGATTGCATCATGGAGACCGGCACGACTACGCACCGTTTGAGTCCAATCGAAGTCGATGGCGGCGTGAAGGCTATTGCTATTCCAGTGAATGCGACAGGCTATGTCATGGCGGAAGTGCGTTCAGTTCAAGGCATTGACTACGCTGCATGCGATACCGCGACCGGAGTGCTCGTTTATACGGCAGACACTGTGATTGGGAGTGGTCAAGGTCCGATTAGACTTTTCGACACGAACTACGCGACTTTAGGATGCGGCAATGAGTGGGATGGCGCGGCGTTAAATGATGCGCCGTTGCGGGAGGTTGATGCAGTCTTCGATGCTGAGTTCGGCGTAAAGGTCAAGGTGATCGCGCGCGAAGGCGATGATTTCATAATCGAGGTTGAGAGAGAATCTTTCTAGCGATTGCAATGACTTCAAAGAAAGCGTAGCAGTACAATATACTGCTCTACTTTAGGTTTGTAGACGATGATAGTTCAGAGGTAGTACAAGATAGTCAGTGCGAAGGTTATCTACACGATACTTGATTCGATCTACCTTTTGGCCTCTTCGCGCCGGATGTTTCGAGCAGATCTACTAGATATACTCCATCACTGATGTACAAACCACACCATCTCCGACAATCAATGAATCGCTTCTCCATGATCAGGCGGCTCATACTGTACACAGTTTTCTGCACATTTGTGCTCGTAAGCCTTTGTAGCTAAGACAACGCCGCAACAGCATATCGACATCCTTTCTCTTTCTACAAAAGACGTCTCTCAACGAGCGGAATGTGCTCTAAGCTAGGCAGGAAGCTATCGACTTCTAAACGCTCCTCAGCAGGCACTAAGGTATAGGCTAAGCTTGTAGAATATAGGAACAGAATCAGCTTTCCTAATTGCGAGTTGTTGTACTGCAAGTTTAGCATTGCTTTCGCGGATAAACGCTTGTTATAGTTATATAGTATTAATATATGCTTAAGGCTCTTTTTAAAAGCTCTACTGCCTTTAAATACAGCTACAGTAACCTACCCTACCTGAGAGGATGTGCTTGATCCTAGTAGGATCAAGCGGGTTTGTTAGTAGCGATAAGGAAGCGATAAGGAACGAGGAGTGGGATCAAGGGAGTAGGATCAAGGCTAGGGATCTACGCTACAGA